>NC_068358.1:46202084-46357084 GCF_020536995.1 Dreissena polymorpha | reverse complement strand
TGGTAATTTCTCAAATAATAACAAGCTGGCGGTTAAAATCTCTAGTCAATGGAGAAATTTTAAAAATTTATTTATCCATATAAATCTGTCAGAACCTTTCATAGTCAGGACTTAAGTAAAAGTTTTGCATCATACATGTATACAGTTATCAGTTAACCAGTTCCGGATAATCAGCAGTTCCGATTAATTTGTATTTAATTTTCCATAAGGTCCCAATAAAATCAAAATGATAAGTGTCTAAGGTATACAGTAAGTAAAAGATTAAATTAACATAGTTTTAGCAAGAAAGCTTTTGTATTATGCTTACAGGGGGAATAAATGCAGCAAAAAGTTAACCGGAACTGCATGGTTGAATGAGTTATGTTTTGAAATGTGCATATGGATATAGAAGGCTTTATTATTTTCAAATAAACTTGTCACTGATTGAAAACAAATGCCATGACAATGTTTTGAAATACTAATTTTGTAAGCTGAGTGATTTTTTATAATTTTCAGAAGGGTTAACTTTTATTAGATATAGTTGACAAAAAATGCATATGCCGTCTGGCCTAACCTGTCATCATACAAAATAAATTTTACCCTTTATTTTTACATCTTCTTACATTGACACTAAACCCCAAAGAAATTATTGTGGTCAAAAGAATTAACATTTTTTTGCTGGGTTATTTTAAACTGGTTCAGACTGACTGCTAACTTGGTACATGTATTCTCTGAGGTCTCAATGAGATGAGACTCTCATAGAATTTCCTTAATGCCCTCAAACAGGGACTATCAACAATTATATTCTAACAAGTTGCCAGCCAGCTACAAAGTAACTCAAAATGACCCCTAATGGCTGTGCGGCTTGAGGTTTAAACCGCTTGGCAGCCTCGCTTGTTGAAAGGTATGAGGAAAAGAGATGAAATGTAGCTGCATGGGGACCCTTCTTTGCTGTCCTGTTTTTTTAACCATCAAACTCTCTTACTCTACTATTTTATGCAACAAGTTCTTTCTCTAGCTGATATGTAAAGATGTGATTGCATTTGGGGACCATTGGGTTTAGGTCACTAGTACTGAAAAAATATAATTTTTACACATGAATTGCGCTAAAATTAAATTCAGGTAATTGACGGAGATATACAAAGTATATATATTTTGCTGAAATTGTTTGTAGGTAAGTTACAGGCTGATGTAACAAGGAATTACATTTACAAGTTTTGTTTAAATGACATTATATGTTTTATGTGATGTATTTATTCTGACTATATTTTACAATTGTCTTTTTTAGTGTTTTGTTTTTCTGATACCTTATTTACGGTTTTATTTCTGAGACATGAAAATAAAAAAGTAAAAGTCACAGATAATGTGTATCTTTAGCTTGTTTTTGCATTAAATAGTTTGAGCTTTACTTCTAACCAGATTTTATACTGCTCTAAAGCAAGTTTTGCAAGCCACATTACTCTATAGATCTGTTACTACTACAGATATGCAAATGATTATTCTCACATAGCCTAAAACTCTGACCTGAAGTTAAGCAGAACTTTGCAAATCCAGGATAAACCCTTTTAAGAAAATCATGGATAAAGTTTAGAAGTAACAACTCCTTGTCTCTACATTTACCAAATATATTCAATTAAAACTTCACACATTTGATCAGGGGCATTACACATGGTCACCAAGGGCCATAACTATGACCGGCAATTAAGGAGAATAATGACCTTTTTACTGAGAAAATTTAGGTTTAGTTTTACATGTAACATGCTCATACATGTGTAAACTTTATTTCAAATTTTTCAGTAATTAAAGTAAAAGTATACAAAGATTACATATCTCAATGAGTTATTTATACTTGCATTTGATATATTTTAGGCAGACTATTTTCAAAGCTTTGCAAAGAGTCCCAGCATTACACAAATCAAGGCTAGAAAAGCACTTGATGGTAAGGGACAGACAACTCTACAAACAGATGTGTTTTGCACAGTCAACAACAAAAGCAAGGTACAAATAAGATGACATTCAATTGTATAAAATGTACTAAGATTCAAATAAGCTGCTGACTATCCTACTTTATATTCCTGTTAGCATATGTTTTATTAAAATCATTTATTTACAATATTTATAATCATCAATTTAGTCAGCTTCATATGTTTAAGAATTATCTGACATGTTTTATTTTCTTGATTAAAAAAAAGGATTATTTTTAGCTTCAAATAGCCTTACTTGCTATATATTTCATCTTAATTGATATTTAGATATTAGTTAGTGGCGCTTGATTGGTCATTGCCGGCTTGGGTACTACTTAAATGTACCCCGGGTACTCTTAAGTATACTTAAATGTACCCCTTGTACGGTAAATACGCTCGATTGATTGTTGCCGACTTTTTAGCTCGACTATTATATATGAAATATATATAGTGGAGCTATCCTACTCACCCCGGTGTCTGCGTGAGCGTTAGCGTGCAAATGTTAAAGTTTTTTTACTACCCCAAATATTTCCTATGTCCCTTGACATACACTACGTCTAGCGCGATTTCTGCGGTCCACCACACTCCCACCGTGGACAATATTTCGTGAGCGTGGAAAATCACCTCGATCTGAAGGTGTTTCCATCATGATAGATCGCGTCGACAGTGGCTGAACACCGCGGGCGTTATCGGGAAATCGATCTCACAGTGGACAACCGCGATCGCAGTTAACCACGGCGGCCTCAGTGGTTCACAGTGAAATACAGGTAAATGTGAATGAACATGTATATTTCAATAGTGCAGACCGTACAATTTTTGCAAAGTTCTAGAATGTTTTGTTACATTTGTATGTACATTTGTATACATTGTAACTTGATTGTTAACAATCATCATTATTTTCTATTGTTCACCCTCGTTCCAGAATCATTTGACATGTCATTCATCAAGCGTGGTGTAATTTATGTTTTGTTTCTACAGTTTCTGCATGAAGATTTACTTGTTGTTTATTTAAAGAATTGTTTGTTTTTGTTAAAATTTCCGACAGAAGTGAGAAAATGCGTTCAAATACCATCTGTTCTGTTATGTGTAAATGGTTGTAAACAACAAATTCTCCATTTTATTCGATATAGTAAATTCATGTAGACATCAAATTCTCCATTTTATTCGATATAGTAAATGGATGTAGACATCACATTCTCCATCATTATTTCCTAAGAAAACAAGCGTTTTATTCGTATTGTAATATGGCTAATGTACAATAAATAGACATACATATACATGTATAACAAAATCATATTTATAACATAATCAGTATTTAAATGCATGTTTATAATATTAATAATAAAAAACTCGTCAGCGTTGTTACTATGTTCATTATTTTCCGAAAACCATATTCTTGGTCGTATCTGAAATAAAAGAGTAAAACAGTTTTAAAAAAGCTAAATGTGAAATTATGACTCGTAAAATTCACCGCGATTTCTTAACAACACTTCTTATCGATACTTTATAAATTTGATATACATTGTATTTGCTCACTGCACAACATTATTGTAACACAATAAGTAAATCAATATTTACCATAATATTTCGATTTCTTTTTTTACATTATTTTACATACAGTGTATGTTTCAAAATGAACTTGTTATTGAACAAAGAACAGATATACAAAAAGTCACTCACCAACATGACAACTGATCTTTTAGCATGACTATGATATTAAAATATCGCGGATTTAATACTTACTGCAGGATGTCTCGAATTTGTACATGTACATTTATTCGATCCAATACATGTAACAAAAGAAACAGGAAATCACAAAAATAGTCTGATATCAAATTACATATACATGTAACATGTTTGTATGTAATTGTTGGCGAGCTATATATGTACACAAACGAGCAAGGGTTTTCGAAAGGTTTACAAAAAAGAAATCTTTAATTAAGAACAACAAGGGAAACTTCATGCAGTTGACACAATTGACACAAAAGCTGAAGCATGAAACGCAAACTATACTCATGCTCGATGTAAGACATGTCAATGATTCTGTAAAGAGGGCAAACACGAGAGAAAAGAGTTGAACATTCGGTGATTTTATTATAAAGTGCATGTAATACATGTACATGCAAAATTAAAAAAAACAAAATTTTACGATCTGCAATGTGAATAAACATGTACATTTCGATATTGCAGACTGTACATTTGTATAATGTTGTTGTTGCACATGTATTTCACCGTAAACCACCTAGACTGTGGTGGTCCACCGCGATCGCGGTGGTCCACCATGAGATCAATTTCCCGATAACGCAGAGACTGACACCGCAATTTGCCATGGCCAAATCATTGTGTTCAACGGTGTATCGTAAGATAGTAATTGTCCACTCTGGGCTGAATCACGGTGATGCGTGGTGGATGGCAGAAATAGCTCTAGACGTAGTGTATTGCTTTAATATTTTGCATACTTCTTAACCAACATGACCCCAACCTATTAACAAGAGCAGACAACTGTATCAAGCATTTTGTATGAATTATGGCCCTTTTTTCACTTAGAATATGCATATTATTGATAAATCTATGTTAAAGTTTGCCTACCACCTCAAATATTTTCAATGTCCCTTGACATATTGCTTTAATATTTTGCATACTTCTTTACCAACATGACCCCACCCTATGAACAAGAGCTGACAACTGTATCAAGCATTTTGTAAGAATTATGGCCCTTTTTTCATTTAGAATATGCATATTATTGATAAATCTATGGTAAAGTTTGCATACCACCTTAAATATTTTCAATGTCCCTTGACATATTGCTTTCATATTTTGCAAACTTCTTTACCAACATGACCCCAATCTATAAACAAGAGCGGACAACTGTATCAAGCATTTTGTAAGAATTATGGCCCTTTTACCATTATATTATGCATATTACTTAAATTACATTGCCATAACTTCTTTATTTATGATCAGATTTTATTAATACTTTGACAAAACAACACTTACCTGAATACCACAATGGATTCCACCCAAACAATACCCCACACCCCAACCCAGAATCCCTGCCCCCCCCCCCCCCCTCCTCCCCCCCCTTAAAATAAAAATAAAATTGTTTTCCTTTTTTTATTTTTGAAAGATCATCTAATAAATGACCACACCCCACATTATACCCCCCCTCTCAACCCCCCCTACCCCCCCCTTCCCCCCCTCCCGGGTGTACATTGTCCAGGGTAATCATGGAACTTAGGCTGGAAATCCATGGTATAACATGGAATTCCATGGAAATCCCTGGAATTTGAAACAGTTTCCAGGGTTTTCCAGGGTTTTGTTCTAGAAATGTCCATGAAACGTGGACTTTTTTTCCGAGCATTTTCCAGCCTTGGATGGAAAAGCATGGAAAAGGAATGGAAAACGCTGGATTTAGGCTGGATAACCATGGAAAATATTTTCAGATAGCATGGAAAGTGGAACATAGAATTTTTTAAGCATGGAAAAGACTCTTACATTTTCAGCTGACCCTGGAAAATACTTAGACTTTATAAGAGGAGAAAATAACTTATAAAAATGCAACACATTTTATTCAAAGTAAATCAGAGTTCAACAATTTACACAACATATGAATACAACATAAAACAATGTTTGGGAAGAAATAGTAGTAGTTATAGTAGTAATAGTAGTAGTAGTAGTAGTAGAAGTAGTAATGCTGGTGCTGGCAGTAGAATATGTTGTAAGAGTAGAAGTAAAAGTGGTTGTTGTATAAGTTGTACAAGCAGTTAAACTACTGATAATTATACTTTTGGTGCAAATTTAAGTGACAGTAGCAGTAGTAGCAGTTATTATTGTGTTGTTGTTTTAGCATTTACAGGAATAGTAGCAGTAATGGTAGCAATAGTAGTATAAATAATAATAACAATACTAGTAGCAGCAGTAGTAGTAGTAGTTAAGGAAGTAGCATTAGCAGCAGCAGCAGTAGTAGTAGTAGAAGTAGTAGTAGTAGAAGTAGCAGCAGCAGCAGTAGTAGCAGTAGTAGCAGTAGCAGCATCAGCAGCATCAGTAGCAGTAGTAGTAGCAGTGGTAGTAGCAGTAGTAGTTGAAGTACTAGTAGTAGTAGTAGTAGTAGTAGTAGTAGTAGTAGTAGTAGTAGTAGTAGTAGTAGTAGTAGTAGTGGTAGAAGTAGTAGTAGTAACAGCAGCAGCAGAAGTAGTAGTAGTCGCTGCAGCAGGAGTTGTAGTAGTAGTAGCAGCAGCAGTAGCAGTAGCAGTAGTAGTAGTAGCAGCAGCAGCAGCAGGAGTAGTAGCAGCAGTAGCAGTAGTAGAAGTAGTAGTTGAAGCAGTAGTAGTAGTTGAAGCAGTAGTAGTAGTAGTAGTAGCAGTAGTAGCAGCAGTAGTAGTAGTAGTAGTAGTAGTAGTAGTAGTAGTAGAAGTAGTAGTAGTAGTAGTAGAAGTAGAAGTAGAAGTAGTAGTAGTAGTAGTAGTAGTAGTAGTAGTAGTAGTAGTAGTAGTTGTTGTTGTTGTTGTTGTTGTTGTGGCTGTTGTAATAGTAGTAGTAGTTTTGCAGAAGTAGTAGTAGTAGTTGTAGTACTAGTAGTAGTAGTATTAGTAGTAGAAGTAATAGTAGTAACTTTCAAAGCAATGTCTACATTCCTTAACCCTGTTCAAGGTGTATACACACTCAATATTTAACTACAGTCCAGGTTTGCAATTAACAAACTATCTGAGATGCCTGTGTGTGAGTCAGATATGTCTGGGGCTAATCTATTGGTTATAAAATATCACAGCCTTTTCTGATTGGCTGAGTTCAAATACAGAAAGTTTACCTGTTAGATTGAAATTCTGGAGAAAATATGCAGGTTAAACTTGTTGTTAAAATGAAGTTAATGTAATTTCACAAACAGTAGAGTTAATGAGTTTTTCCATTAACAAGAATTTCTTAAAATAATAATGTATGGATATCATTTGGAAAGTGACATGAAATGTTGTTAAAAAGTGATGCATACAAGTGTTTCAAAAGTCTGTCTAGGAATAGAACAACAACTGAAGGTTTGTGCTTTTCATTATTTCTAAATATTCCTTTAAATTTATTCTTGTTATGTCATAATTGTAGACCTTTTTTATGTGACATTTTAGGTAAAAGTATGGCAAATATAGAAGTTTAAAAGCAGCTGTCACACACATTTTCACTAAGTGCAGTTTGCAGCTTGATAAAAGAAGTCCTATGTGGAGATATTAATAAGCTTGAATGTAGTATCGGAAGTTTATAATGCATGGCTAGGGAACTGAGGCTAAGGGAGTTATGTGCTGTGCATGACGAGAACTCAATGCTCATTAATGCTGTTAATGTTTATAAATAAATTAATTAAACCAATAGCATTGTTTTTTAGGTTTCACTTTGCTTTTTCATACCAATAGAATTACACATCATCCAAATATAGCAATAATAAATTTGTACTAATCATACCAACAAATTTTGTTATGCTATGCTTTGTGATGTATTTACTTCATTGTAAGTTATTATTTAAAGACCATTTTACTAAATATTTAAAACAATACTTGAATTATTTTCTATATACATTTTCATTATGTGCTTTAACTGTAGCTCAGACCAGTTGATGGAAGATACTGCAGAGTTTGGCAGGGAAATAACCCAAGACAACAAAGCGGCTCTTTTGGCGCATTTACCAAGAGGACTAACATGGCCACAAATTCATGGTAAATATTGTTATGCCCCGGGCTCATATAAGTAATTTAGTGTTAACCACCTGAAAGTATTTTGTCTTTTTGGTATCCAGTATTTTGGTCTAGTTTCAATTACAGGTTATTTTTATATGAATTAGCAAATTAGCATAACTTTCATATAGCAATATCTGAATATAAAATTCCTATATATGTTTGAGTTTCCAGATACATGCTAGTGTACCCTGTTTTGGGGCATTTAAGAAAACAACAATATAAATTTCAAAATAAAAGAGAGTCATATAAAAATATAAGTTAAATCACCAATTTATTCACTTGAAAGTCTCAGTTTTCCTGTGTGGTTGCCTGTTAGCAAGTAGATTAAAGCCCGCTTGCAAACTTTAAGAGAATACATTTCGGTAAATGGAAAAGAAATAATTGCTAACTACTTAGGATCGTTAATGTTCGCTCAAATACAAAAAAGCCAGATGTACCGAATTGAGCAGTCATATGAAATATCTAAAATAGATTAAAATATGAATGAGCATTGAAGTATAGATATTCAATCATATGATTGCTGCACATTTACTTTTACAGATGAATGTAAAAAACTTATGACTTTCTTGTAATATTGTTTGCTTTGTTTTTCTTTCAGAGATAATGCAGGAGCCGTACAGTATAACAGCAGTACAAGTTCTATAAAAGATCCACGACCTACTGAAGCCCAGCTAATTAACAAAAAAGTTGTTAAAAACTGTAATTTTATCCCACCTGGGTACTTATAATTTACTAAGCTGCCTACACAAGTTTTAGACTTGCAATTACATTTTAAATTGTCACTTGGAAAGTAATACATGTACATGCATTATGTTCTGAATTTCTTTGAACAATAAAATTATATAAAAGTATTTTAATGAAATTAAGCACCTAAATTGCATTAAAGTGAAAGTAGCTGAGAACAAGATGTGTTTGTAAAACACAATGTCCCCCAATATGACGTTTGACCTTGAAGGATGACCTTGACCTTGACCCTTCACCACTCAAAATGTGCAGCTCCATAAGGTACACATGCATGTCAAATATAAAATTGCTAGCTTCAATATTGCAGAAGTTACATTACATGAGCAATTTTGACCCATATATTTGACCTAGAAAGATGACCTTGACCTTGACCTTTCACCACTCAAAATGTGCAGCTCCATAAGTTACACATGCATGCCAAATATCAAGTTGCTATCTTCAATATTGCAAAAGTTTTCATAAAATAAGCGATTTGGGCCACATATATTTGACCTCTGACCTTGAAGGTTGACCTTGACCTTTCACCACTCAAAATGTGCAGCTCCATAAGTTACACATGCATGCCAAATATCAAGTTGCTATCTTCAATATTGCAAAAGTATTCATAAAATAAGCGATTTGGGCCACATATATTTGACCTCTGACCTTGAAGGATATCCTTGACCTTGACCTTTCACCACTCAAAATGTGCAGCTCCATGAGATACACATGCATGCCAAATATCAAGTTGCTTTCTTCAATATTGCAAAAGTATTCATAAAATAAGCGATTTGGGCCACATATATTTGACCTCTGACCTTGAAGGATGACCCTGACCTTTCACCACTCAAAATGTGCAGCTCCATGAGATACACATGCATGCCAAATATCAAGTTGCTATATTCAATATAGCAAAAGTTATTGCAAAATGTTAAAAGTTGGCGCAAACCAACCAACCAACCAACAGACCAACCAACCAACAGACCAACCAACAGACAGGGCAAAAACAATATGTCCCCCACTACTATAGTGGGGGACATAAAAATAGTATCCTTGTGCTCATGGGCAGCTACATATATTGTGACATACATGAAGCAGCTAAAATAACTTAAATTTTTCATTTTGTTTCTTGTATATCGTTTGTACAGGGTTCGTGAATTGTTACTGTATATTACTTGACTTGCTTGTATTTTGTTACTTTGAATACATGTTGTGAAGGTTGCATTATACTTTTAAACTTTTAAAGTAGCGTCTGTTCTGTTATGTAAGGGCCTGATTTATGATAATGGACCTAGAGGCTTTGTAAGCATGTATTAAACAACACTTGTTTGATCTGAATAATTTGTTAAATAAATGTAACACAATTTATAATCTGATGTTATATTTTGATGAATTGTGAACAAAATAATACATCGAAGAAACTAAGGCATTATGTTGATTTTTTGTTTTGTTTTAATCTAACCTTAAATTATGATTTACTTAAGCTGTGAGTATTGTATTCATTTAATACATGAATATTGTTTTTAGACCAGAAATTTCTTTTTTTATTCAGTGACCATGGTAAACGCTGGACATTTTTCCATGTTATACCAGGCATCCATGGAATATTAAACATGGAAAAACCCTGGAACATTTTCCAGGGTTTTCCAGCCAGCATGGAAAAAATACCGTCCGAATACTCCATGTAATCTGGAAAACCCTGGAAATGAATCCATGGTTTTCCAGATTACATGGAGTATTCGGACGGTATTTATTCCATGCTGGCTGGAAAACCCTGGAAATTGTTCCATGGTAATTATTCCAGGGAGCCTGGAAAACCATGGAAACTATTCCAGGCTATTTCCACATACCATGGACAATTTTCCACCCTTTTTTTTTAAATATTGACGCTGGAAAAGGCTGGAAACTTAGTCCGAATACTCCAGCCTCATATTTTCCATGGATTTCCATGGAAAACCCTGGACAGAGTACACCCGGGCTACCCCCCCCCCTACCCCCCCCCCCCCCAAAAAAATATAAATTTTTCCTTTTTTTATTTTTGAAAGATCGTCTAATAAATTATTGAATATGAACAATTTCCCCATGATGGCTTACGTTATACTGTCAAGCACTCGAATAGTCTTCTGACAGCTCTTGTTTATCAAATGAATTATATTCATATTTATACATCAATATTATGTAATATGGTCTCTATGGCCTCTATATTATCAAAACTCCTGCTCAAATGTGTTTTGAGGTGAGAAAAAAAAAATTCAAAAAGAATTTTGTTTCGTATTCCATTTCGCGTTTTACGACATGGGATTTTAGGCGGGAATAAATCTTGGGTACAGTATAAATTGGCTGGGTATGTGTTAGTTTATTTACCGCACCGGGGCACATGTACTTAAGAGTAACCGGGGTACATGCAAGTAGTACCCGAGCCGACAATAACCAATTGAGCATTAGTGGAGGTTAAGTGAGGTTGTGTGTCCTGCCTGTATGTTTGATTGGTGAATTTATTGCCAATCTGAAAAAAAAAAAAAAATTCAATTTTCAAAAGTGTCCAAAACATGGAATCAAAATGGTTTATTTCGCCATTTACATTATAAATAATTGTTTTTTTATGCCCCCTTTTGAAGAAAAGGGGGCATATAGTGATCAGACTGTCTGTCTGTCTGTCCGTCTGTCTGTCTGTCCGTCCATCTTTTCGTCACACTTTGGCGTTTAGGTTTCAAAAATGCTCATAGCTTCTATGTCCCTTGAGATATAACCTTCATATTTGGTATGCATGTGTATATGAACAAGGCCTTTTCATACCCACAAATTTTTTTACCCCTGTGACCTTGACCTTGAACTTAGGGTCCGCGTTTAGGTTTCGAAATCTGCGTTTAGGTTTCGAAAAATGCTCATAATTTCTATGTCCCTTGAGATATAACCTTCATATCTGGTATGCATGTGTATATGGACAAGGCCTACCATACGCACACAAATTTTGACCCCTGTAAACTTGACCTAGAACTAAGGGTCCACGTTTAGGTTTTGAAATCTGCGTTTAGGTTTCGAAAAAAGCTCATAACTCCTATCAAGTGTTATAGGGGGCATAAGTCATCCTATGGTGACAGCTCTTGTTTCAGTTCTATTTTATATTATTCTTAAAATTCTAAAAAAAATTGAATGTTATTGCAGATGATGAGCTCCACTGTGAGCTCTTCAGTGAATCCCAGCCTCCCTGAAACTACCAAGCCAGAGGAGATGGAAGAGGAGGCAAATGAACGCGAGAAAAATGTGCAGGCTGCCTTGCAGATCATAAACTCTGAATTGTGTGCAAGATTGAAAGACAGGGAACCAAATAACCAGGAGGAACTTGATAAAATCGTATGGTATATACAATAATTGAGAGATTTTAACAATCATTGACATTTTTGTGTGTTGTTTTGCTTACACTTAAAGAGGGTGGTATAGATTGTCCCTTTATCATCTCTTGTTCCATCTGTCCTTCTGTCTGTCCTTCCGTCCTTCAATCAATCCAAATAGTTTGATACTTTCGTCTGTTGTTTTAAGTCGCTGTATGACATTTCATTAATCGTTATTGCAGTGCACACATGAATCCAACACACACAAGCATAAGCTAATCTCATAACCCGACTGGATTTTCATAAAAAATAGAGTCATCTACTTATGTGACTCAAGGAAATGTCACCTTAAAGAGGATAGATACCTTGTTTGTCAACATACCAAATAAACTAAAAATTAAACATACATAACTCGAGATTATTTAATTCGAAATTAACAAAGAAACATATTACGAGCAAGTCAGCCTTTCTTTTCCTTGATGTGATCATATTGGAGTCTGAGAGAAAACAAAATCAATGGTCTAATTTTGTCGTCTCCTAAAGGGTGTAAACAGAGGGGGATACCCTAGGGTTTATCCTAGATTCGTTCATGTCAGTCTATGTCTGGGCGTCCATGTGTTCTTCCAAATCTAGATCATGCAATAATATAAAAAGTATTTAAGCCAGTTTGATAAAACTCGGTAGCTAGATAAAGGGCCACATGGGAAAAAAATGTGTCTGGCAAAAATTGTGGTTGCTATGGTTACAGGAATAAATGATTACTAAAATCTGGATCTTATGACAAATTTACAAAAGTTCTTAAGCTTTAGGTTGATGCAACTTTGTATGAGTATAAAGGACCATATTGTGAGCTTCCACATTATGTAAGTTTTTTTGTTAGACCAAAATGTTAGTTACATGATACATCGTTTCAGATATTAATGAATACAGCAATCTGCAGTCTGCCATAACTTGTAGTAATTAAACTAAATTACTTAAACTAATGCATGTCTTGTTCTTACTCCAATAAAATTAACACGTAAGGGGATTTCTGCTTATCTGTGACAAAATTTACTAATGTTTTGTCTGTGATTTCTCAGAGCATGAACAGACAATTGAAACTTTAACAACAATTCACAAGTAAATGCAAATATAGAATTCCTGGAAATTCAGAGAATATATTGTCACTCCTGTCGGAGGTTGATGTTGGCAAAATCCAACAGTTGTATTCCTTTGGCAGTATATTACATATGAGCTGGGTATGCTAATCAGGGACGACACTTTCTGCCAAAACTAGATTTTGGCAAAGATGAGACTAAATTTAAACGAAAAGTATAATAAAAGCGGAAAGTGTTGTCCCTGATTAGCCTGTGCACAGGCTAATCTGGGATGACACTTTATGCACATGCATTAAACCCCCTTTTCACAAAGCACAGCCCATATGTAAATGTTTTCAGTGGTTACATAGAGGAGCTGAAGGAAGCAGAGGAAGAGAGGCTAGCTCGGGAGGCAGAGGACAATGCCGCTGGAGAGGCTGTCGACCCTGATGGAAAAACTCCCGGAAGCGGTGCTGCCAAGTCGGAGAAACCAAAGTCTGGAAAGTAAGCTTATCTTATAAATTAAATGTAGTGCTATGGAATTGATTGAGTTTCACAGTTGAACTATAAACAAGTAAGGCTTTGCCTCCCCAGTTTTTTATGGGATTCATTGACAATCACTATATGTCATTATGATTTATAAACAATATTTTTTTTTGTGATGAATGTTTCAAAATATTTTCTTACATAGTTCACTTTTAAAATTTTGTCTTCATATTACTTACCTTATTATCCCCGCCATAGGCGGAGGGATATTGTTTAGGCGTTGTCCGTCCATCCGTCCGTCTTTCCGTCCGTCCGGCACTTTTGTGTTCAGAGCCATATCTTGGAAGTGCTTTGGCGGATGACATTGAAACTTGGTATAAGTATATATATGGATAAGAGGATGATGCACGCCAAATAGCATTGTACACCATCTCTTAATAACGGAGTTATCGCCCTTTGTATCTTGAAAAAATGCTTTCTTGAGTGTCAAACATAACACTTTTGTTTCCAGAAGCATATTGGCGGGGGATATCAATTCAATGAATTTGCTTGTTTTTACTGGTATCAAATTTAGATATAGCAATTTAAGAAAATTAAGGTGAAGCATTATATTGCTTGTGTATCCATTGTCCAAGCGTAAAAATGATTTTTGCAAGTATGCCAGGAAAGTAGGTGCGATGATGTAGCAACTGTTTTGAAATTCGTGCTGACATTTAAAAACTTATTAGCAACCTTCAAAAGTACTCATTCATTCAATATGTGGTGACAAACAATGTTCTCGATTTTGGTTTCCAGGGGCGTAGATAACCTCCAAACATTGGGGAGGCGGTCCAGTTTCTGTACTGGGAACATAAAGGGATTCGTTTGAGAGGGTTGTCTTCTCCTGTGGTTCCGAAAAAAATTACATTTACAATTAATATGGTGCTCGATTTTTGTCTCACTCTCAGTTTGTTATGAAATCAGTTTGTCCAATGCCGCCGACGACGACCCAGAAATCTCATCAGTTATATTGTCTTTCCAAACACTCGTGCTATTTCAAACATAAAATAAAGTAAATGTTAATGTATTTTAATGACAGAGTTTAACAATGATATGAGGAATAATTACATTAACATTACATTCACAACACTAATATTGTATTACTGATGAACATGTTTAACACCTGAAATGGGAAGACTGTAATAAATAACCACATGAAAATACACAACAACCAATACAATATGACATGATTAGTAAAGAATATATCCACATTTTAAGCACTATTAAAATACTGAACCAGGATGAATAAATATTATTAAATTAAGTTAAATAAACAAAAATTTAGGCATAACTCATTTTTAGCTCGACTATTATATATAAAATATATATAGTGAAGCTGTCCTACTCATCCCGGCGTCGGCATTAGCGTTTGCGTTAGCGTTAGCAAGCAAATGTTAAAGTTTTCGTACTACCCCAAATATTTTCTTTGTCCCTTGACATATTGCCTTCATATTTTGCATACTTGTTTACCAACATGACGCCAACCTATAAACAAGAGCAGACAACTCTATCAAGCATTTTGTTATAATTATGGCCCCTTTTACACTTAGAATATGCAGCAAATGTTAAAGTTTTCGTGCTACCCCATTTATTGTCCCCTACCGGTTTCACCGGAGGGGACCTATGGTTTGCACTCTGTGAGTCTGTGAGTCTGTCACACTTTTCTGGAACCTGCGATAACTTTAAAAGTTCTTCATATTTTTTCATGAAACTTGACACATGGATAGATGGCAATATGGACATTATGTACGTCATTTCATTTTGTTCCTACGTCAAAAATTCTGCTTGCTATGGCAACAAAGACTAGAAATACTGCTGAAAATGGTGGTTTTCTGAATCCTGTGATAATTTTAAAAGTTCTTAATATTTTTTCATGAAAATTGCAACATGGATATATGGCAAATGGACATTATGCACATCATTTCATTTTGTTCCTACGTCAAAAGTTGTTGTTGCTATGGTAACCCCCCCAAAAAAATCTAAAAATGGTGGAATTTCTGACAATGGTGGAGCCGGTAAGGGACCATATTGCTTGACAATAGACTTGTTTTCTTTGTCCCTTGACATATTGCTTTCATATTTTGCATACTTGTTTACCAACATCACTCCAACCTATAAACAAGAGCAGACAACTCTATCAAGCATTTTGTTATAATTAATGCCCCTTTTATACTTAGAATATGCATATTATTGATAAATCTATGTTAAAGTTTGCGTACTACCCCAAATATTTCCTATATCCTTTGACATATTGCTTTTATATGTTGTATACTTGTTTACCAACATGACCCCAACCTATAAACAAGAGCAGACCACTGTATCAATCATTTTGACATAATTATGGCCCCTTTTACACTTAGATAATTGAACAATTTGCTTAAATTGCCATAACTTCTTTATTTATGATCACATTTTTTTATTTCTTTGACAAACAACACTTACCTGAATACCACAATGGATTCCACCCAAACAATACCCCATGCCCCTACCCAGAATCCCTCCCCCCCCCCAACCTCCCTCCCCCCATTTTTTGTTTAAACATCATCTTATAAATTACCACACCCCACATTATACCCCCCTCACCCCCCCCCCCACCCAATTTTTTTTATTATCATTTTTTTTTTTTTTTTGAAAGATCGTGTAATAAATGACCACACCCCACATTATATTCCCCTCTCAACCCCCCCCCCCCCCACCCCCACATTTTTATTTTTTATTTATTTCCTTTTTTTATTTTTGAAATATCATTGAATATGAACAATTTCCCCATGATGGCTTACGTTATACTGTCAAGCACTCGAATAGGCGAGCGCGCTGTCCTCTGACAGCTCTTGTTTATGTCCCTAGAACTGATTAGGAATGCTCATTTTGAACATTAAACAATTACATATATGATTTTGTTTCAATGATTTCTAATCAAATAATAAATGTTATACTAAGAGAACAAAAATATTTTCAATCAAATTAATGTTTTTCACGCGTATATTTACTCAAAATTGTTTTAAGTGGCAGTGACCTTTGGATTAAAGCGATCAATTAAAATAAAAGAATAGCCTGTCCTTAATCAAAACACAGACAGTGCAATCACGGAAAAGAACAAAACAACAATTTACGCAATGACATTTTCCCGGGCCCCTGGTTTATGACACCTAACAAGGGATATTGACACATCACTATTGGCAACCTTGGAGCAGACGGAGAGAGGACACATGGCTTCTGCACTTACGGCGCATGATTACAAAAATGCTGGTTTTGGGCCGGCAATTCTTGGAGATTTAATGTTTTATTTATATAACGACAACTAGCAGAAATGTTGGGGAGGCGGCCGCCTTCCCTGCCTCCCAATTACCTACGCCCCTGGTTTCTGGTGATATGTTAATATAATGTAAAAATCATTGATATCATAATGTAAAAACCCAATTGTATGTTGTTGAAGGTCTCAGGCGAGTGCTAGAGACTCCAAAAAGTAAGGGGGTTGTTTGAAGATTATTCCTTGCGTGGAGCGCATTTAAGGCTTCAGCTCTTGTTAACATAATTTTTCAACTAACCCCAAACAATGATTGACTCCCTTTTGCCATTGCAAATCTGCTTTCAGTGTTGGTTCATTATAACCAAATATCAGCAGATGGATCCGTCTTGCTTATGTGCCTTTATAGATTGCATGTTCACATTTTGCTGTGCTCTATTCTTTTTTAATAATGCTTAAAAAAAATATTTTGAGCTTCAACTTATTTCACATGTATGGTAGTGATTCATGAAACCATTATACTAACATAATACATAATACTGAAGTAGTTTTTTTCTGACAGACTATTGCCAATCATGAATTTTAAGTTGAATGAATACTTCACTTGTTGCATAGATTTTCCGCTTCAAAATAAGTTTGTATCTGAATAAACACACTTTTTGTGTCTTAAAAAAATGGGAGCATAATCATTACACAGTGATGTTATCTGTATAAATATGCATATCTTACTCAAGTACCACAATATGACATTCTCAGAAACTTGCAGTGTGATGAATGAACAGCAATGTATAACATCATTTTGATTACATCACAAAGTGCTTATCTTAATCCTTTTCCTGGCAGAAGCAATTTGAAAATGGCTTTGACTGCAATCAACATAAAACCAGTACAGCCTGCAAGTAACTTCCAGGCTGTTTAGGATTTATGTTGTTTGCTGCTCATTGCTGTATCAGGGATGGAGATGAAGCTTTTAAAGCTTGAATCTATTTTAAATTAATATGATTTTCAAAGGGACTACAAAAAGAACACAATTGGTATCTGAGTTGTAAAGGGTTAACCCTTTGCATGCTGGGAAATTTGTCATCTGCTAAAATTTCGTCTGCTGAATTTCTAAAATTAGCATTTTCTTCGATTTTTTTCAAAGAATACTATCAGAATAGCAAACAGTTTGGATCCATATGAGACACCATGTTCTGTGGCAGCTCATCTGGATCCAAACTGTTTGCAAAGGCCTTCAAAATGCGTTTCCAGCACTGAAAGAGTTAATCATTTCATGTTTTCTAGAGGAAAAGGTGGGAAGGGAGGACCACCGGTGGTCATAGTTCCTGATGAACCCAAAGAGAAGCTGGTGGAGGGAAGTGCATGCGTCAGCGCGGTCAGCCAGGCCTTGTGTGTGGCAGGAGCCTGCGCCATGGGAACAGAGCTGTATGAGTACATCGCGCAGCTTAGATTTGGCCAGGTTTGCTCGCATCAATGCTTGCTGTGTGGAATATAATATGAATATCAGAGGCAGTTCAGGGGTGTAGTGTGGGCTTTTTGATCAGAATATTTGGGCCTTGTTCTGTTAAAACTTCGCTTGATGCATGTATGTTAAGTGTTGTCCCAGATTAGCCTGTGTAGTATACACAGGATAATCTGGGGTGACACTTTCTGCTAAAACTCGATTCCCGTGTGAAAGAGACTTCCTTTAGCCAAAAATTTCACTAAAAGTGGACAGTGTCTTAGATCTTATTTTGCTTGAAGCAAACAATCACACTACCGTTAATGGTGAGCCTTAAAACATATTAAGTTCTGATATTTTGCAATGCATGTATTGATTTATTGAAATTTCCTGAAGACATGACCAATTTGTATTTCAATGTTCAACTGCAGGCTCCAAAGCAGTACAGGATGCCGTTGCCGATGGTAACTATCTTCCAGAGCGGCCGTTCAGCCCCTGGCAAGGCCAACGCTATCAAGGAGTACATGGTGGTCCCAGCCCCTGGCAAACCACTCAGTGAGGTAGTACTGCCCCTGGCCTGTGAACACAAAACATTTGTTATGCATTTTTTATGCCCCTGGATCTAATGATCGGGGGTATATTGTTTTTGGCCTGTCTGTCCGTCATTCTGTCTGTCTGTCATTCTGTCCCAAAACTTTAACCTGGGTCATAACTTTTGCAATATTGAAGATAGCAACTTGATATTTAGCATGCATGTGTATCTCATGGAGCTGCACATTTTGAGTGGTGAAAGGTCAAGGTCATCCTTGAAGGTCAAAGGTCAAATATATGGCTTTAAAGCTGCGCAGTAGGAGGCATTGTGTTTCACAAACACATCTCTTGTTTTAAACAACATCTTCTCTTAAAATGACATTATAGTTAGCAACGAAGTGATCTCTTGAGTATCCATTGTTGAGAAAGTAGGTCTTTCAGTCCTTCCATTAGTCAGTTGGATTTGTGTGGCACATAACAAAAAAGTACACCCATGGGTCTAGACCCTGTCACTAACATCCCATTAAATGTCAATATTTACAGATTCATTCTTAGGCTTAATCCTTGCCAGGTATGCTAGGTTTGGTTGAGAGCAGGGCTGTAAATCTGGATTTTGGGTCTCTCAGTTGATCAAACATTTACCAAGCAGCATTAACACATTTATGGGTTCTTTAAAATTGGCTGAAAAGTTGGTAATGATTAACGGAGGAGTCCTTTTTAATGTCGCTCAAAGGTTGCAGTCAAATTTACAAACAGATTTCACATGATTGACATGGAGATGCAAAAGCTTGGCTAGGAAATATTGTTGCATCCTTTGAGTCTTGAGTTTTGAAACTTGTCTTGTAAGCTCATTGTCCATGGTATTGGAATGTTAGTTATTTTGTTATCGTTGGGTCAAAAGTCAAGGTCAAACTCACAAAACTATGATGACAACACCCAATAATAATATCAACCTTGTTGGAGCAATAGCATAATAAGTAGAAAGTCATAGAGCTAGACTTTTGTGACTTTAAGAGGAAATATGTACGTTTCGGGTCAAATGTAAACACCAAAACTGTATAAAACAAACTAAAAGAGTATGTTTGGCAATTACTTTGCAGCTCTTTGGCCCCATTTCATCAGATTTAATAGTTCGGTTTTTCTTGATTATATGGTAAAGGATCTTTATGTATGATTTAGCCCTTTGGTCTTAAGGTCAAGGTCAAAATGGACAATAGTTAAATCCCCATGCATGCCTAGTACTTGATTATAGGCCAAGTATGATTACAATTATTCCTATTGATTGTTTGGCTACTAGATCTCAGCTCAAATTGTTAAAAATGGAAAATGCTATATTGTATTGCTCATCCTGCATGCAAGTTTGTACAAGGATAGTTTGGAGCTTTAGATGGCTTGTTTTGCAAAGAGCAGTTTTTAATGATATTAATATTGTTTTATAATTACTTATAAGATGGTAAATTTATTGTAAATTGTAAACTCAATAATCATGCTACTGTGATATGCACTTTAATAATTACAGTGTATAACATTTGATTTTAGAGCATTCCAAAGATAGTGGCTGTCTACAACGATATCATCAAAGCCATCATGGGCAAAAATGGGGTAACTGTTTTCCCATTTTTTTGTGCATACAACAAATGCATACAGTCATTCTTTTTTTAGATTGTTTGTACTCAACATATTGATCCTCAATGAAATATACATTTTCATAAAACCATTGTTCATTTAATAGGTTATTGGATGTTCGGATATTTTATTAAGCATATTACTACTTAAATTTCTGTTTTGGGGGGTTTATAATCAACTCTGCAGGGTTCTCATATATCTGTCACTATCAGACATAAATTGCTATTATTTGCGTTAAAAATTATTTAATATATGATCACATATCTTGTAACACACATTTTTTATTTATAAAACCATGAAATTTAAAAATAAGGCCTGACATGTAAAATAAAACATATTTGTTTTGTGATAGACTATTTTCTGCTCTCTTTCACTTTATTAAGTTTCTATTTGAAGTTGTTCTCGAAAAATTTCAATGAGTGAAGCTTATATCAAGCCACTTATATAACTGAGCATCTTTGTTATTAAGCATCCCTATAATTTTAGAATGTGGCTAAAAACAAAAATGAGAAGGTATGTCTTGCACATTTTCTCAGTATTTTCTGTATTTTTTCTACTCAAGGCACAGGATGTAGTTGAGGAGATGGTATGCATTTTGTGTTTTTTATCTGACACTACTTAGGGCCCTATCACAGCTTGCCATGTTATGTCATTGGCCATTCTTCAAATGACAATTTTGAATCATTGAACACCATGCTTTTGACTTCTATTTTTTTTATAAAATGTTCAATTAAGGTATGCAAAAGGTATTGTTACTTTGTGTATAAGTTTCAGTACAATATGCAAACATTATATTGAAACTACAGTTTTTTTAAAGATTCCATTTAAATGGTATTTTGATATTAAATGATTTGATTTATTTGTTTAATTCGTAATCATTGTAATTAAATAGTGTATTTTGTAGCAAGAAAATCATAATTTTAATGTTTATAAGCTCCATTTTTATGCAATTCAATTTTTTCATTTGATCAAATCAATTTCTGCATAGCTCTCAGGGGTTGTGTTATATATTTGTTTTTGCTACATTTGGTACTTTAGTGTATAATATAACAAGAGCTGCGCTCTGGGAAAACAGGGTTAAATGCATGTGCATAAAAAGTTGTCCCAGATTAGCCTGTGCAGTTGGCTCAGGCTAATCAAGGATGATACTTTTGGATAAACTGGATTTTTGTGAGGAAGAGACTCCTTTAACTGAAAAAAGCACATAAAAGCTGGAAATATCATCCCTGATTAGCCTGTGTGATGTAGAATGAAACTGTATGCATATGCATTAGGCCCTGTTTTCCCAAAGTTAAGCTTATATATAATACTTTGGCATATATATTTTAATATTTGACCATTTAGAATCATCTGCTCCAGAATTTTGTGATGCTGTTTTGGTGTAGCTAGTCACTTCCTCACGGCCCATGCAAATTATAATTGTTGTTACAAGTCAGAACTTATCACTTCTTGTAGAAGCCGTTACATGCTTGTTCACCTTTACTGATATTTTTATACAGTCAGCTTTTGATGACCTTAAATGATGAACTTGACAGAATGTCTTTATGGACCAAAATGTTATTGCTATATTGCTATACATTTTCTTTGTTGTGCTTAAAATCCCAGTGGGTGTTTATTTTTTATCCCTTTTTTGTCATGGTCACAGTTTAAGTTTTTTTCAGATTTAGTAGTAATTGTTTCAATCTGAAACACCAAGTTATTAATAGATTTTATTTGATTGAAAAGTTTCAAGTGTTAAGAAAACCTATTTGATACAACAGCTTTCTTAAAGTAACATGAATAAATCATGGAAGTGAATGTTGGATGTCTGTTAATCTGATAATAACCAATATGGATAACTTGATACATTTGGACTTTTGGAAGCAACACAGGGAGATTACTTCCCATTTAGTTTTGCAGTTTCACTAAAGATACTTGCATTTGTATATTGCCATCTGAAGTTGACTTTTAACCCTTTGCATGCTGGGAAATTTGTCGTCTGCTAAAATGTCATCTGCTGAATTTCTTAAATTAGCATTTTTTTCGATTTTTTTCAAAAAATACTATCAGAATAGCAAACAGTTTGGATCCTGATGAGACGCCACGTTTTGTGGCGTCTCATCTGGATCCAAACTATTTGCAAAGGCCTTCAAAATTCGGTTCCAGCACTGAAAGAGTTAATACTTTATGAATGCATTGCAGTTGTATTATATTTTGGAAAATTGATTTTAAATACAAATAGGACATTTTACCAACAAGTATAACATTTTTACCTGGTATCAAATTTTGCAGAGGTGACATAATGTGCACATGCTTTGTACATGAACCAATTTATTTGGTCAAACCAGTACAATTTTAGTCAAATTAAAAAAAGCAATACAGACAAGAGTTCATTTTGAGCTCATTGAATCAAAAAGGAAGCAGAAAACAAACACATTTTTTAAAACAATAATGACCTATTTTTATGTCCCCCAGTCTCTACTGGGGGACATATTGTTTTGCCCTGTCTGTTTGTTGGTTTGTTTGATGGTTTGTTTGCATCAAACTTTAACATCGGCCATAACTTTTGCAATATTGAAGATAGCAACTTGATATTTGACAAGCATGTGTATCTCATGGAGCTGCACATTTTGAGTGGTGAAAGGTCAAGGTCATCCTTCAAGGTCAAAGGTCAAATACATGGGGGGGGGGCGCATAGTGTTTCTCAAACACATCTTGTTTTTAAATAAGATCTGGTGACCAACTGATATTGCTACAGGATCATCACAATTCTTTATCATTCTCCTTTTTTGCTGCTTGTTTTAATGCCTGGTATTTAAAAAACGATTGAAAGAGAGACAGCAGTATTCTCTTTACTCAATACTTGTGACCTAAATTTATTGCTACAGACTCTTCACAATTCTTTATACGTCTTCTCTTGTGCTGCTTGTTTTACAATCTAATTCTCATGAACAATTATTTCTACGGATATATAGACTCAACTAAGTGCTCTAACTCACTACTTTCACTGTCAACAGATACAGATCAAGAATGTGACGGACATTGGAGCGCTGATGATGCCGTTCGACAGACCAGAGCAGGGGTTGGACATGATCCTGGTGTGTGGGGGGGTATTTTAACCCATTTATGCCGAGCTTCTAGAAAAAAGGCCTGGGCAAACAGCGTAGACCCAGATGAGACGCCACATGATGCGGCATCTCATCAGGGTCTGTGCTGTTTGCTTAAAGGAATTTCTGTAAAAAATATTATAAATATAGAAATTATGGATGCAAGAGGTTAACTGGTTAACCTATCGAAACGAACCAGTTACATTTAAGGGAAAAGATTAACCTGAAAAAATAATTGATTTTTTTTTTAATGAAATAATTCGTACGATTTTACTTTTTCGCGTGACACACTGCCAACTTGCGCTGGTGACTCAGTTGGAGCGGCATGTTGTTCTAACTAAGTAAGAACAACATGCCACTCCATCGACGGTTATAAATAACGTGTCAACAATCAAACTAATAAAGCAATTAATCAATACCTTTGTGATAACAAATAAGGGGTACGTTTTAATAACTAACACTCTTGGTTTTTTTTACTCGCTAAAATTTAACTAGCGAAATGGGGTGAGTGGGAGCTATTAGGGAAGACGTAATTGACAGGTTTATTGAACTCGCGATAAAAAACAGTTGTGACATTGGACGGCTTATTTTCATGTTTTGTTAACCAATATCCAACACCGTTTCTCGTGAAAATACCGTGTTTATATTTAACAAATTTATCAAGAATTCGTAGTTAGAATCTTGACGAGTTAGCGTCGTTTTTGTTTATCAAAAATTAATATCATTATGATAATTTATGTCCCACGATTCCACCATTACTGTCTGATGCAAGGTTTATTTAAGAAACTGTTAACTAATTAGATAATTAAACATCAATTGAAAATATTTTTAAAATAAAACCGTTAAATTTAGTATTTGTGTAATTTCTTAAAATTTGCCCGCTATGGTACGTTAACAAACATACGTAACTTTAAGTATCTAAGATCATAATACTTAGTTACTTCGCTATTAAAAAAATGTACTAATTATGTTAAATATTCAACTTACATTTCGTTCAAAATTAATTTAATATGCATTTATGTCCTTTATTTTACCCTCATTTTTTAATTGTATAATGAAAATCAAACGATGCTACTTCGGCTACAAACGCTAAAATTCAAACAACGAAATATGTAAGTATTGAATAAGAAGAGATGCAGATTCCTTGAACACCGATGACCCACTTTACATCGTATTGAAAGGGAAAACAACAGTTCTATATTAAGCCAATTTGAGTTTCAAAAATTAAAACGGAATAAACAAAGTTTTGTGAGCGATATGAAGCGAACGTAATATAAGCAGCCCAACCAAAAATTAGTTAATAGAGCTAACACGTGAAAATGAACATTGCGTAGTTCTTTAATTTTTTACTCCTATGCATTTACGCAGGAAAAATAAAAATATATATAGCATACATTTACAAAATTGTTAAAATAAATTGTATAATACATTTTATTACAAAAATGGCATATTATCAACGCAAGCGAGTTTAATTTTTGAATTTTTTTTTGTTTCTACGGAGCGGTTCGAGCGGTATGACATTTTTACGTACTCTAAATCCTTTTAATTGCTTAATGCGTTTCGGTTAACCTGTTCATAACCGGTTATGGAAAAAGGTTAACCGATTAATGATTTTTTTAACCTCTCTCATCCCTAATAGAAATACTAGACATCCCATATTTTGGAAATAAATTGATCCAATTCAAAAGGATGGGAGAGTTTACTAGGCATAAATGGGTTAAAGTTTATGAGGTCCTTGAAGACCTGAGCTGCATTATGTATGTCAGTATGAACCCAGAGTGTGTCCCAGCTCTACTAATACAATACTTTACCTGACGCAAGAAAGTTTGAACACATTTGGATTTTTTTTACACTTTCCATCTGTTTAGTTTTTACTGTTTGAATTCGATCATTATGGCGAGGTCTTGTGCTGTGGGGGAAAACTTGAATACCTATTTGAAACCACACCTGTCTTTTTTTGGTGACCTCAAACAAAACTGTCATGTGTTGGAAGTGTGTGATCAATGTTATTTCTTTAATATAGTGCCCATTTTTATGCCAAGATTTAAATACAATGGCATATAACAGTTGCACTGTCCATCTCTATGTTAGTATATTTATACTTGTGTCAAAAGTTCCTGTACCAGCAATATTTTTGCAAAATATTAATGGATTTTAAAATAACTTGACACAAAATTTAATGTATATCATTATAAGAGGCCATGTTGTCTGTCTCCCTACCTCAAAGGTAAATATCACACATAGATGGTGAAAGTCAATTTTGGCTGTAAAACAGATTGAAAATTCTGGTCTTTGCTATAATTTTGCAAACTATCGATGGATTTTAAATAACTTGGCACAATTTTAGACCATCAAAACAATGTAACCCCAAAGGTCAAGGTCACACTAACAGATCAAAAGTCTACTTTGGCATAAAACTATTAGAAAACAAAAGGCAAACTTGTGTATAGTATAATAGTTGAGCCAAGTTATTAGAAAAATGTACTTACTGCATGTGCATAAATGTGTCTTGTTCTGTGAAAATTGGGCATAATGCATGTGTGTAAAGTGTCGTCCCAGATTAGCCTGTGCAGTTCGCACAGGCTTATCAGGGGCGACACTTTCCGCTTTAATGGTATTTTTAGTTTTAAGGAAGTCCCTTTTTACCGAAAATCTAGTTTAAGCGGACTGCACAGGCTTATCTGGGACGACACTTTACGCACATTTATTAAGCCCAATTTTCTCAGAACGAGACACAAATTGCCATCTCAGATGAACCTTTGCAGTGCACACAGGTATTACAGGGACAACACTTTCTGCCTGAACTAGATTTTCACATAGAAGAGACTTCCTTTCTACAAAAAATACCCTAAAAGCGGAAAGTTTTGTCCAAGATTAGCATGTGCTGACTGCAAAGGCTAATCTGGGACGACATTTTATGCACATGCATTAAGCCAAGATTTTAAGAATGGGCCTCATTTTATTGTATTTGTTTCTGTGACCTCAGGAGTCTATGGGCAGACTGGGTTTCACACCTGGTGAGGACCTCTACTTGGCACTCAACCTGGCTGGGCACGAGTACTTTGATTATGTAAGTAGGACAGTTTCATTTGTGCAGGTTTTTTTTCAAACTTAGTTTCAAGAGTGTGACAATATCAAAACTTTTACCGCCTCAATTGAAAATATCTTCATGTCCACGAGAATTATTCTATTGTCCAAGTTTTTTTCATTATACAACTGAAACAACAAATTGTCATTCAAATTTATTCTGAAGTTTATTACAATATGATGATTAACTTCTTACTTTACGATCATTTTCACTTACTGAGATTGTACTTGGACAACAAGACTAGAAACATCAACCTTTACTATTGTAAAGTTACACACGTTTGCAAAATTAGCCATACTATTTTTAGACCCCTGCTTTTGTCTTGTAAATGTTTATGCAGAGAATGATGTTACTTTAGAAATAGTTTGCATGGATGTTATTAGTATTTTAGGTTTTGTATGCATGATTTATTTGCTTTTCTTGCAAACTAAACAATAATACTTCATAGAATGGTTAGTATATATTTAAGGTCTCAGGTCCATGTAATATTTTTATGCCCCCAAAAGGTTAAAGTATTGCACAGTTGTCAGTTTATCCATATGTACGTAAGACCAAAAGCATGTTTTTAAAACTCTTCTTTAGCTACTAGGTGGATTGTGTTCAATTTCACAGTTGAATGACATTAGTGTGTATAGGTGGTTGAAAAGAAAGGAATTTTAGCTTTTACATGGTTTGGCAGAGTTATGGCGATTTGTCTGTTTTATCCCCCATGGAATAAATAGTCCCAAAATATTGTGTTTTCAACTCTAATTTAACTGCTGGGTGGAAATCTCTCACACTTGAATTACCTTAATGTGTAGATGATTGTTAAGAAAGAAAAAAAATCCACTTTATAAGGCCAACATTTTTAAGGTTTTCAACTCCTCTTTAACTGCATGTCCATGTCGAACTTTCACACTTGATTGAGCTGAATGTTTTTGGTGAAATTATAAAAAGGAATTATGGCTGCCTTGAGTTTTATTAGAATTATGGCTATTTGTGTTTTTGTGAAGTGTTGAATTTATAGTGGAATGCCCAAGCATGCGTCGTGGGGGCATCATTGTCTGAGACACATTTCTAGTTCATTTTAAAAGTTTTTTGTTATCATTTACATTTTGCTTCAGCATGTTAGATATACTTGTTGATTATTGCAATAGACTTTTCCTATGTTTCAACATGATCCCATTGCTAAAACACTTAACAAGTACAAGTTGCTTACATAGTGAAATCAGAATTCCTTGTAAGTTTAAAGATTCTAAGAACAATAGCTCTCTCATCAGTATTTACAGATTTTTTGTCCTTTAGTTAATTCTCTTGTGGGCAGCATTACTCTCATTGTATTGAAGGTATTTAACCCATTTATGCCTAGTGTCTAGAAAACAGGCCTTGGCAATAAGCGCAGACCCTGATGAGACGCCGCATCATGCAGCGTCTCATCAGGGTCTGCACTGTTTGCTTTAAGGAATTTCTGTTAGAAATATTCTAAATATAGAAATATGTATACTTGACATCCCTAATTTTGGAAATAAATTGATCCAATTTAGAAGGATGGGAGAGTCCACTAGGCTTAAATGGATTAAATGAAACTTGGTTCATTGAAAAAGCACGTTGAGAGGAGTTGCTGAGTGCAAGAACCGCAAATCTTTTGTCAGTATTTTTTATAGGTATTGTCACTAGTTTTTGTGTGTGCCTACTCCATTTCTTGTATGGTTCACAACTTAGTAATAAATAAAGGGATCAAAATTAAACTACACAAAATGAATTTAAT
The DNA here is from genome assembly GCF_020536995.1 of Dreissena polymorpha. Taxonomy (NCBI): domain Eukaryota; kingdom Metazoa; phylum Mollusca; class Bivalvia; order Myida; family Dreissenidae; genus Dreissena; species Dreissena polymorpha. Next base: position 46,328,999 of record NC_068358.1, on the reverse strand, counting down.
GATAGAAGGCCTTACAGTCAAGTGCATTGTACAAGAACCATTACTATGGTCAGGATTTACAGATTAATTGCCCTGTTGGAATTTGTATGTTTAGTACATGCTAATTGTACTCCATTTAAAATAAAATAGCCATTTACCATTTATTATTATGTAAATCTGAAGGACATTCCAAGCGGAAAAGAGAAAGTATCTCACAGTTTTCCCTTAGCAGACAAAATGCTGAAAGTATGTATACCAGTATGTGGGTGCTAGAGTGTATGTTATATACCTGTAACTTGTTCTTCTGTAGAGTGGATATAGTTGTGTTTGTCCCTAAGTGTAGGCCCAAAACTTAAATCATGTAGAAAAACAATCACAGAAAATGGAACTGTATCTTTTAATCATCCTGTGCTTGCTAACTGAATTTAAATTAAAGACATGTACTGTTATTAGTGTAATTTGTTCATCTTTGCATTTCCTTGATTGTTGAAACCATGCAGATCTTTTCATCAACGGGATAGCCAATTTGTTTAATGCATGTGTGGTTTTATATTATTTGTGCCATGATAGCTGTGAATTAAGTCATACATGGTTCTTCTAGTTTGGTAATATGGGTTTTCTAAGATTTTACCTGTTTTCTTTACTTTTGGACAAACAAGATCAACATTAAAACTTACTCTAGATATTGTCTTGATAAACATTCTTACCAAATTTTATCATTAGTTTCATCATTGTTGAGTCCGCTAGAGTGGACCACAACTGAAGCTGGACAAAGGTTGATTATTATAGTTCACCTAATGATCACTTTGTGCTAAGGTGAGCTAAAAACAATTACATATAATATACCCTTACAAAAAGTTTAACAGCTCATGTTTTTGACATAGTACAAAGTATGCATTATAATGTTTTGTTTTTGTAAACTTGTTTGTTATGAAAATTATTAGATAAAGGCAGTAGGATGTAGTCCTGTAGTTGGGCAAATGTTTTCCAGTAAGCTTTTCAATGTTTTTGTGAATTTCTTAGTTTTTGAAACATTATTGTTATCGTTATTGTGGTAATGTCATAAAGATTTACTAACAATCATGTATACATGTTGCTGTTTTTTTTCGTATGTGGTTTGACAGTTTTTTTACACGTACATGCTTTATTATACCTCATACCTTTTGAAAAGCAGGGATAACTTGCTTTGCGAGTTTCATTTTTTATGTCCCAAGTAGGTTGGTAGACTTACATGATTTAAATCTACTAAGTGATCTAGTTATGACTAAAAGTAGATCATTATTTACTATTGAATCATATATTCATATGTCAAGGGAAAACGGGCACATTGCCAAGAAACTTGATTCATTTTATATTGTCATACTAGCACTTAACACTTTACAACTTAGAAATGTATTTTGACGCATTTGTAGTCCCTAACAAAGTTAAATTGAATTATAGACCTTTCTTACTAGATTCAAGTTTTAAAGGCTTCATTTCCAACCCTTAGATACTGATGAGCAGCAAATAGCATAAAACCTGAACAGACTGCAAGTTACTCGCAGGCTATTCTGGTTTTCTGATGTTTGCACAGAGCCATTTTGACTTTGCTTCTGAGTGGGAAAAGGTTAAAATTGCTTTCTGAACATTCAAGCAGCATACCTTTTTTACCAGAAGTTCTTGTTGAGCTTGTGTTTTATTGCCATATAAATGTTATATATTTGTCTCTAGTCACAGTGTCCAGCAGACAACTGTCAAGTAATAGAGATCACCTGCAGGCAGTAGATTGTAGACATGCATCACCTGCATTTAGAATTGTAGTTGATTTTTGGGAAAGAAAATGAAATTGCATTATCATTTTTTTTTCCGCATTGTCAAAGCATGAATAATTTAGGCTGTTTCACTGTAAATTGTTAAAAAAAATTAACTGTATAACAAAATGGAGTAACACAATTTTATCAATCCTGGAATAGCAAACAATTACAACAAAAGTGTCTTTGTATATAGACCTTGAGTTAAAATATATCATACATAGTTTCTTTTCATGTAAAAATATTATTTGATAAGTAGGACTTTTCTTTAATTTTGCTTTAATTCAGGAAAAAAAACATCAACATGTGATAAGGCACTGTACATTCACTTTCCTGCCAGTCAATTTTAGTTGTCTGGGGTGTGCTGGTTCTACATTTTTCAGGTGCTGTTATAAAATGTACTTTAAAAGAGTAAAATACAGAGTTATAATTTAATAACTCTTTCCTTATACTTTGAATATATTTTTTAACAATGACTTTGTAAAAATTGAATTTTAAAAAAGGCCATTAAGAACAATGTTTAAAGATGATTCATCAATAATATTTATAGAAACATCACAATATTACTAGTATTTTATAAGAGAGCTAGCTAATTATCTTTTGCAACAGTGGGGGGGACTGGGAGGATTCATAACATGTGTGGTGCAAAAAAACAACCATTAATAATGTTACTAGTCTTATTTGGAACTTCATGGCATTCCAAGATTTTCCATTACTTTCAATACGGTTCTGCTTCTGTCTATTTTGTTAGATTCCAAACAGGGTGAGTAGAGTTAGATTTTCAGTACTGGAACATGGTAGCACAGTTTGTATTGGGTTGTACTTTACTCTAAGGTTCAATAAACACACATTTGTGAAGCACACTTGCATCACTTTACAGTGGACTGGGTAGGTCCTCAACAGACTGTTCGAGTGCGCAGGCTGGCCTGGAGCTACTCTGGCGGCATATGTCATAAGACAAATTTTCAAATAACGCGTCTCTCATTATAAACATGTACATAAAAAAACATTTTTGACACTGTTTGCTTTTATTTGCTTTTTTTTAAACAATTTGTTATCTAGTCAATGAACAACTTAATGGAGCCTGTTTGGCTTAGCATCATAATACAAATTGACTTAATGAAACATTGCTTGGAAGAAGCATCAATTATTTAAAGCCAACATCTTTGATCAGTTAGTTAAGTAATTTTATTCATATTTCTTGGCATCTTTCACTCATGTCTTTCATGTGACTGTTCTTATGTCCTTTATTTAAGGAACATATTGATCGTAAAACATGTTGTTGTTTTTATAATCTGCACAATGCAGTCATAGCATAATCATCTCATAAGATCTTTGATAACAGAGGTCCTATGGATGCAGGGTATGTATGGGAGTAATCCGCATCACCACTTTTTAAAAAGAAAAAAAATCTAATCCTCTATTTTAAACAACACTTTCACTTGAGAGTATTTCAATATAAAGCTTAAAGCTTTTCATGCAATCAAGCTTAAATAAAAAATGGTTTGAACTAAACTAACATGCTGAGCATAGAATCATAATTTCTTTTGTGCAATATATGTAGTATACATTTCATGATCTACTAAAAGCGAATAGATCAGATAATGACTTATAGTCGAGGATTGAATGATTTCAAAAAGTCAGATAAAAATAAAAGTTCATTTTAGTTTTTGGGTGTTGTTTAGACCAAAATAGAAGGATGAGTAATCAACTTCCTTTGTCTCATGAAACCCCTGTATGGGATAAATAGAATATTAGGCATGAAATCTTTCTACCCAACCTTTCTATCCAACAATCGTCCATATTCTATATTAAAACATGTATGAAATATTAAGGCATGAGTGCAAAATAGATTTTTTTCTGATTAAGATTTCTGCATGAGATACAGTAGTTTTACGACCAATCTTCAATATCGTAAGCTCTGCTTGTAGCATTCATATAATTATTACTTGTGTGTGTGTGTGTAGGAAAAGGGAAAGTATGAGGTTGTGACTGGACAGCAGAAGGTGGCAGAGGACTTGGTGGAGTACTGGGCAGACATCCTCACCAGGTATCCAGCCATCATTGCCATCATAGACCCCATGAGGAAACAGGTGAGGCAAATATAGAGTGTTGCCTTTATACAGAGTTGTTATTTTACCTCCTCCTATCAGTAAACAGGTAATGGCTCTATTCCACTACGAAAACAATTCGCTACGATTTATCACATTTATTGAATCAGGAAGACTCGTGACAGTCTACGATACAGTTACGACACTGGTATGATTGATTTACGACGAATCATGGGGTTCGGTTGAAGTCGTGCAAATAGGGTCGCGACTTTACTACAATGTGTAAGAATCTACTGCAACTGTGCTACAAACGATGCAGATCGGTCACAACTAAGCTAGGACCTCCCACACGCACCCATTAATTATGGGGGTATTCCACTACGACCCTATTCCAACGATTTGTCCCGATTTCCAATATTTTGAGGTCAGGGACATCCATAACTAAATCGCGAGAATCTTAGCGGACTCGCAACTCACTCGGGGTGAACTTGTGTGAGTCTTTACAAAGTTGTAGACAGATCACGTGATCATCCCCATTGAGTCAAGAATTACCTACGATTCCATAACGACGCCTAAGAACGCACTACGAGGCTGTTACGAGTCAACTGTGATTAAATTCAGTCTTGGAGGTCCTGGCAAAATTTTAAACACGTTTAAAATCTGGCCAGGATTTTTCGGGAGCTCACGAGTTGCAGGAAATATTTACGACCGGCCCACAACAAGCTACGAATGAGTTAGGACCTTCGCGGATTGAGCTACGAATGTCCCCGAATATTAGAAATCTGGACAAATCGTGGGGATTCGGGTCGTAGTGGAATATTCCCATAAGAAAGACTCTCTGTTTTTACACTGGAATTTGATTGAATCCTCTTGTCAGCTGTTGAGCTCCTCTCTAAGAAAACTTGGCCAAATGCATGTGCTAAATTGGAGTTTTGTTTACACAAGATTTCCTTTAAGCGAACAATTCCATAAAAGCTGAAAGTGTTGTCCCTGATTTGCCAGTGTAGATTGTACTCATGCATTAAGCTCTGTTTTCCTCAAATCGAATCTCTTTAGTAAGGTGAGAAATGTCGTGAAAAAAATTAAAATAATTGCAAGTGTTTATATGTGTGTCCCAGATTGGCCTAATATATGCAGTGTGCACAGGTTAATCTGGGATGAATTTTTTTGCTTTCATGTTCTATTATACCTCATATCTATTGCAAGGACATCTCTGTGATATATGCCTCCTCTTAATGTGTAGTCCTAGTTTAGCGTGGCTGAGTGCAAATTCTCATCCTGAAAGATAATTTCTGCAGATGTATTTTTCTAAATTTGTCATATGCAGGCTGTCAAGCGGTCATACTTTTTCCTACTATTTCCTACTTTTTCATCAGGATCCTACTTTTTCCAATTACCAAATCTTCCTACTATTCCTACTTTTTCATTTTCAATGGAGAATTAATTTTTTTTAAGAGTTTATTTAGTACTTTTGCAGGATGAATGAATCTATGTCATGACTGTATCCCTGTTAATGTGCATTAATGAGACCTAACAACCCGTGCTGACTGTCTGCTAGCACCTCTTCAGGAAGCATAAATATTTATTTCTTATGTAACTTTTGAAATTATTAACAAGTTTTTTTTTTAAGTAACAATAGTGCCTTGTTTACTTCCTTAGCATTTGTACACTGCAGACTTCACTACCTAAGGCTGCTATTCCATCTGTCCGTATACGCATCCGCAAAAAAAAAAAACAGTTGAAATGCACTGCGCTTATTCCATTCATCCGTATCCGCATCCGCATGCTCAAGTGAGCGTTCTAATGCGGATGCGGACGAGATACGGACGGCATTTAGCACGATGAGGGGAAAGCTGTCATCTCAAAAATTAACCGAAAAACTTAAAGAATTGGTGAAAAATTACCCGGATCTATACAATCAACGCAGTTCTTCATATTGTGACTCAGATTTTACCTCAAATGTTTGGAAAAGTATAGCCAAGGCACTAGAAGAAGATGTTTCAGGTATTTACCATTTGTATTCTTTTACAGACAGAATGATGATTTGTACCTTATATCTACTTAAATTCACGCTTGTCCTTCATAACAATTGTCTCAATTATAATTTTCAGAAATTATACATATAATGAAAAGTGTGCACTTCATGCCAAACAGTTGTCCAAAGAAAGGCAATCATGGCTCTAGTTACAGATTTCTACGGACTTGTATAACGTGGAGTCGAACGCTATTTGTCACCGCCTACATATACTACAGGTCTAAACAATTAAAGCCAGCCCGTGCTTGAGCATAGATTACAACAATCGTTATTGTCATCTGTTAACCAAGAGCATGGTTTCCAGCATATGTCCACAGCTGGTTATGTGGCCTACCCTGTGGCACAGGCACAGGACAATAAGACCGGCGGACAACAAACAGGACTTTAATTTTGTGACAAATTAAAGTGACATATTTTCCTTGTTCGTTTAATGTCTCAAGTACAGTGAAACACAGGTCTTTTCGAGAACATTTTATTTCTAAATACATTATATGCATCATTTGATATTGTTTTATGCTTATGGTTGTTGATTAAGTTTACGTTGCCAATATGTAAGTACATTAAAGTTGAATAAACGTATATAAAATTCAAATTATTGACTCAAACTAAATATTTATAGTTACTGCAAGCAAATAGCTAGGCGTTGTTTGGCTCCAATGGTCTGTCTTGTAACCAATTTCTTTGAAATAAACTCTTCAACTAGAGAGAGAACGTATCCAAATTGTTGTTTTTTTTAGTCTAAAGTAACCTTTAAACTCCTCATCATCAAGTTCAAGTTCTTTAACTAAATGGTTGTAAGTTCTAAATGTTTGGCGATTTCTTACTATTGCACGTGCCCACCACCTGTGCTTTGTTTACGTTTACACTTCTTTGCATAAGCAACAGCAGCACCAATTTTAAAAAAATGGAAAAACTCTTCTTCTGCATACATGTTTTCAGTTCAGAAGTTTTTCCAAAAAAGAAAGATACGTTCGACGTATGCGGATAAATGGAATATAGCGTCCGTATTATGATTTTGCGGATACGGATGCGGATACAGATGCGGACAGATGGAATAGTGGCCTTACACAGTTCCCAGTGATGCAAGAGCTGAAAAAACCCATTGTTTATTCCAGTTTTATTTTGTTTCCATTGACAACAATTTGACCAAACCTTATGCATGTTTACATGATATTGCTGTTTGGAATATTGAGATAAAGAGGTACATGTATTGTATGAGTGGTTATGTAATATGGAATTTATTACACAAGTTATTGGAAAACGATAAAACTGATGCTTTGCCGAGTTTTCATCATTTACAAATATAATGTTATAAATTCTGTTTTACATGACAACGGATATGATGTTCTATTAGTTTCATAGGTACATCATGTGTAGTAATTAAAGATAAATGCACAGAGCCTAAATGCCCTGATACATTTTTATGCTCCAGGTAGGGTGGCATATAGCAGTTGTGCTGTCAGTCCGTTTGTCTGTCTGTCTGTCTGTCTGTCTGTCTGTCTGTCTGCTGTCTGCTGTGTGTCCGTCCGAAAACTTTAATATGGGCCATAACTTTTGCAATATTGAAGAAAGCAACTTGATATTTGGCATGCATGTGTATCTCATGAAGCTGCACATTTTGAGTGGTGAAAGGTGAAGGTCATCCTTCAAGGTCAAAAGTAAAAAAATACAATCCAGGGGAAGTAATAAGCTTTAAAAGGGAGATAATTTCTAAACCTGCCAAATGATATATTGAAATTTTATTTCAAAGCGGCGCAATAGTGGGCATTGTGTTTCTGACAAACACAATACTTGTCTAATGATACCATAGCTAGTGAGGTAACTTTAAGATGTTACAGCGTAGTATTTAAATTATTAAAGGGCATTATTACACTCCCGCGAAGTCATCAATAATGTAAAAACCATTATTTGAAACTGGAATAATCAATGTAGTGCAACTGTTTCATAGCCCAATCAATGATGTCATAAAAGATGTCAGGTGATAAGGTCCTATCTCCAGTTGCATAATCTGCTCTGCAATGACCAGTCATTTTTAATGTAACTTAAGTCATTATAACTGCACCCTATTGTCAATTTAAAGGTTTCACAATGTAGCTGTAGCACAGCATTGACACTGCTTTATATACTAGTATTAATCTTGTACAACAAGTTGGTGAATCACTAAATAAATTTGGTCTTCTGCTTAAGGATATAACATGCACAATATATTACCATTTTTATATCATACACAAAAGACCTCTAACCACTTATTTGATGATACACCAAAATGAACAGCATCTAATTATACTTCTTTATCAGGGTAGCTTTGCTTGAAACTTAAGTATCATAGATACACTATAAGTGCTAAAATGCCTAGTGGGTAAACAAAGTTTAACCCTTCATGGATGGAGAAGTTGGACAACAGTGGAAAAACACTTGGATCATGGTGCAAGAGGGATACCGGCAATGAGTTTGCAAGATATTGTTCTGTCTGGATGAAGTCCATCTTGTAGTAATTCTGGGGCTAATCAACTGATAAGTCATGCAGATGGACAAAAACACAAGGAAAACATGAAATACATGCATGAAAATTCACAAAAGCGTTTGTTTGGAAGTGCCCCAAAGCCAAGCAGCTCTCAGGGTGGTGTTGATAAATCTATCTGTATGCAAGTACATCCATCACACAAGGAACAGATGCAAAAGGCTGAAATCTTCTGGGCCCTTAAGGTTGCTTCAAGTGGGTACCCAAACAGAACATGTGATGGCACTCCTGCTCTGTTTCAAGCTATCTTTCCTGGACCTGTGTTTAAAAAATAAGTATTATGTATTCCTACTTTTGAGGGAAAAGTTCCTACTTTTTCCTACTTTTTTTCTACTTTTCTTGCTAAAGTAGTTCCTATTTTTTCCTACTTTTTGAAAAAAGGTCACTTGACAGCCTGCATATTTGATAAAAGGATCTCAGTGTATTTGTCCATATATTTTGTATGCCATGCATGAAGTTCATTACTTTTCCTACATGTCATTTGATTGGTCCTTGTGTCAGTCTAAGTGAATAAATAACATTTTCACATTCTTTCTACAAACCTGATGAAACGTCTTTATTTATAATCATTTGCCAAGCCTGGTAATACCAGTAAGCCATACGGCCCAAGGTTCTTTGGAGTCATGGCCCTTGTTTTATCAAATACTTCTTCAGAAAATGGTTGTTGTTACAAATAAATATGAGCTTCGCTTTGAGATAACAGTTCCTAATGCATGTGTGTAAAGTGTCATCCCAGATTAGCCTGTGCAGTCCACACAGGCTAATCAGGGATGACACTTTCCGCCTAAACTGGATTTCCTCTTAGTACCAGTAAACACATACTTTAAATGAAAAAAGACCATCAATAAAAAAGTGCCATCCTTGATTAGATTGAAGAACCTTGATTATGACTTAAAGAAACGTATTCACATTCACAATACAGGAAGACCGTCAATGGATGCTGCTGTGTGAGAGACTCTCAGAGAAATGCTACATCCTCGGTGACCGGGTCTGGCATCGGCCTGGGCTGCTGAAAGATGAGGAGCCAAAGGACACCTTCAAGAGCTCGGGGACCGTGTACAGGCTGGAGCAGATGAACACAGTCACTGACATTCTTCAGTGTGCGCAGCTCATGGAAGGTCTGGCAATTTAGACTGGCGTAAATTGAAAGGAAGGTCTGGGAAACAGGGTCATATATGCCTCCTTCTGGGAAATCTAGGCTTAATGCATGTGCGTAAAGTAGCGTCACATATTAGCCTGTGCATCCCGCAAAGGTTAATCAGGGACTTTACTTTTGGCATATACAGATTTTTTGTTTAAATAAGTCTCTTCTAAACCAAAATCCAGTCTAGGCAAAATGTGTTGCCCCAGATAAGCCTTAGTGGACTGCACAGGCTAGTCAGGGATTGCACTTTAAACACATGCATTAAGCCAAAAATAAGGCTGATAGATTTCCCTTCTGTTTGTCAGATTTGTGTGTCCTGGGTAATTCCTAAAGTGTAACTGTGATAAAAAATTATGATGAAACTTAATTGAGTTTTTTTTCTGTGCTCTATATTTTTTTGGAGAGTGCATTGCGAAGTAAAACTTGAGACAGATATTCTGATTTTGTTTCTAAATACTTTGCTGGCTGATAGATTAACCATTATGTTTTTGTACTAAAATGTATGACATATATTATAATAAATGATATATTAACGAGTATGATTCTGTTTTTAAAACCAGTTTGAAAACAAGTCTGGTTTAACATAAACAAATATACAGAGATATTAATTTTGTCAGGTGAAAATTATTGAGATTACTCTATAATCATTCTTTGTGTGCACATGTGTTGAGACTTACCAAATATTTACTTTTCTATCAAGGTGAGAAGTTTGTTTCCTGTCCTGATTGAAAATTTATGAAGTGGGTGTTGTCTTTCAAAATCTTCAGGATGAGTTGGGTTTCGTTTCAGTTTGTCTGACAGCCTGTTTTATTATGCTTGAAGTAATCCTGGAAGATTGATTATGATATGCAAACTGATATTCTGTCAAATATTGACTGTTTCTCTAATTACAGGAGAAAACAACATAACAGTATTGTCTACAAATATTGGGGAAACATCTGACACTTTTCTTGCAGATATGGTAATCATATCCACGTTAACCCTTTGCATGCTGGGAAATTTGTCGTCTGCTAAAATGTTGTCTGCTGAATTTCTAAAATAAGCATTTTCTTCATTTTTTTTCAAAGAATACTATCAGAATAGCAAACAGTTTGGATCCAGATGAGACGCCACGTTCTGTGGCGTCTCATCTGGATCCAAACTGTTTGCAAAGGCCTTTAAAATTCGGTTCCCGCACTGAAAGGGTTAATTAAAGATTCACTAGTGAGAGTAAACATTCTACAAATATGGTTTTGATTCTTATATATGAAGAGGATCAAATTATATTGTTTAATAGTGTTTGTGAATGTATTATATGAATCATTTAAATCCAAATTATTTTGTTATACAGATATTTAGAATGTATGCATAGGAATAATGCTGTCACGGGTGAGACCCAGTGATTTAATTACAACCATCCTTCATATTGACAAACATCTGTCTATTGGTTATTAATGGGAAACAGTTTCAATCAAGCATGATATGACCATGTTTTTGACATTCAAATGACAACAACATGTTTCAAAAACTACCATGAAGTAAACATTTAAATATTTTGTCACGTCTTTCCAACAGGTCAACATCAATGGTAAACATTTGAATATTTTGTCATGTCTTTCCAACAGGTCAACATCAATAATGTTGTTGTGTTTTGTCAGTTAAACATGTATCATATGAGCCTAGTGTTGTGATAAAACTGGGCTCAATTCATGTGCGTAGTGTCATACCAGATTTACCTGTGAATTTCCGCCTAAACAGGATTTTTCGCTAAGAAGGGACTTCTTTTAAACCAAAAATACCATAAAAGTTGCTAATCTGTTACACCACTTTACGCACATGCATTAAGCCCAGTTTTCCTATAATGCAGCTCACATAAGAATTTCAATTCTGTGCATGCAGGCAGTAGGGATGAGCGCACACTTCCTCAAGCTTGGAGCCCCATGTCGCGGTGAACGTGTCTCCAAACTCAACCGACTGCTGGCCATCGAGCAGACCCTGCAGGATGGAGGCCAGGTTTCACTGCAGTCTGAGTTTGTCTTCCCTGCAATCAAGATCCCGCCCCCGCCAGAGACGGATAACGCCGAGCCGGAAGAGGTTCCCACACCCAAAGAGACGCCCAAAAAGAAGTAGCGCAGATGTTGTGATAATGCAGAGAATGATGGAACAATTGTGAAAAAAAGATACTTCGGACACCACAAGTGATATAATTTAGTATTGCTAATTTTGTTGGAAGATTCAAATGCTTGTGTAAGATCAGGAATAACAAGTAACACATAGGTATATAAATGGATAAAACATCAAATTAAGGACCATTGAAAGAGTTCTTTAATATAGAATAAATCAATAAAAAAGCACTACAAATACCGGTAATTGTCTTACTGGTGTATTCATGAAAATATAAAAATATAAACTGCTATTGTAACTCAATGGTGTAAGAATACTTATCAAGCTAGTAAATTACATGTTTCATAGATCAATTTCTGCTTAACAGATTTTTAAAGCACCTTTCAAATGTTGAAAACGGAATGTGAAAATGATAAATTAATGGTTTAATAATATTATAACACCAAAGTGTAAAATTCAACTTAAATATGTGCATGGAGGCAAAAAATGTTTACTAGAATGGAATTTCCTGTATAAATTCTATGACAATAGTATAACAAATGAACAACACAATTTTTGCTAATATACTGTTTGTCATGAAACAAAAATATTATTATCATTCAAGCATGGCATTTAACATTACTGTAACAACTGTACAGCCTTGTAACAGAGAAGTATTTGGGCTTTCTTTTACGTCTAAAAGGATGACAGAGATCTATGGATGATTTAGATACATTTTTTGAGATGTTTGAACTAATGTCATACATATAGTCATGTTATTAAATCTGAAGTCAGTATGAAACATATGAACAGATGATTTAGATATATTTTTATGTGATGTTTGAACTAATGTCTGTAAATATAATGATATATATTTGAGAATGTGTGATTTATCTGTGATACATAGTTTTTTCTCATTAAAATATGTTTTAATGATGATGCTTTGTAATATTTTCATCGACTTAGGTGCTATGTTACATTGGTAAGGCTTGGGCATGATAAAAGTGTTGGACAATTTTTATATTTTTTTTTTTTGAGGGGGGGGGGGGTTGTCATTGACAACAAATTAACATTAATTTATTGTTGTTTATAAAGTACGTATTGGGTGTCTATTCATTCTATCCCTTGTGCTGTCATTAAGTTTTTGGTAATTATAGCGAGTTTCCGAACTTAAAAATAAATGGATTATCAAACAGTTGCATCTGCTATTGGTCAATTATTTAGCAATTCAATGCATATGAAATGGTGTGACCTTAGAGGTCATCATGCTTCGATATTCATATTGATAATTATATTCTTTAAAACATCCGTGTAAATTTGAAACAAAACAACCTCTATATTGAAAAGAAACGCATCAGACACTCTTCTTGTTTCTTGCATGTTTTGTTAGTTTTTTTGGACAGAAACAAGTTAAGGTCACTGCTATGCCCCTGGTATAACAGTCAAATCACACGAAAACGTTGATGTCTATACTAATTATTCATTTGTGAAATCATCTTGGTTGATGTGATTATTTTCTGTGTTCCTGATTGCCATTGACCTTTTTAATTGCATGTCTGAGGTTCATTGAAACCTTATTAGGAATTGTTATTATCGAAGATTTACTGCAACAAATTCTGTTTTGCCCAGAGCATTTATAAGACAACTTTTTATTTAACATGGCAAAAACAAGACACTGTAATAGTTGACTCCCTGTGTCAGTTAATTATTAACAGACAACTTGGCACTTTTTGTTTTGTAGGCATAAGTCGTAAGATGAAAACGTTAGGAAAACAACTTTTCCCTATGTGATCTTAAACTATTCCCTATGTGATGACACACTAGCTGTTCTCTATGTGATCACAAACTATTCCCATGTGTGATGATACCGGTAAACGGTTCTGTATGTAATTTCGCACTATTATCGATGTGATGACGACTTATTTCATATGTTCATGATGACGAACTACTCCCTATGTGATGACGAACTATTATTTGTGATGAAGAACTATTCACAATGCGATGACGACCTTATCCCAATCTTATGTCGAACTATTACTTAAATGAAAACAAACTGATTCTTTTGTGATGACGAACTAATCCCAATGTAATTACGAACTATTCCTTATGTGATGACGAACTTATCCCAATGAAATGACGAACTATTCCTTATGCGATGACGGCCTAATCGTATGTGGCGATTGTCATGTGGGCCCTATTGCCTATGTGATGACAAACTATTATCTACATAATTACGAACTATTCCCTGTGTGATGAGGATTGAACAATCCACATGTGACGATCGAACTATTCCTTTTGTGATAATGATCAAACTATTCGCAATGTAACGTTCGAACTATTCATTATTCAATGACGCAAACTTCCTTATGTGATGATGCACTTTTCTCTATTAGGTTATTATTATGTGAAATTATTCTGTAATGACAAATTATTTCCTATGTTATATTTAATAGTCAGTTAATTATGTCTCAATAACTTAAAACTCGCACACAGTTGTATAAAATATGAAAAAGAGTTCCGCCGTCGGAGACATATGCCCCCCAAACAGGGCTTTGAACTAAAGACACCAATTTTAATAGGGGTCATTTACTGTACAAGGCCAATGCACATGTGAAGTATCAAGCCAATCGGTCTATTCGTTGACGAGTTATTGATCGGAAACAATATTCACACTTATCTTGACAGTGACCTTGACCTATTGACCACAATGTCAATAAGGGTCACCTACTGTCCAAGACCAATACACATGGGAAGTATAAACTCAATCGATCGTTTCGTTGACGAGTTATAGAGTAGAAACGATTTTCCAACTTATTGTGACATTCATCATAACCTTTGACCTCGATCGTGATTCCAATTTGAATAGGGGTCATCTTCTGTACAAATGCAATACACAAAGAAAGCATCGAGCCAATCGGTCGCTTTGCTAACGAGTTATTGATCGAAAACGATTTTCACACATTGTGACAGTGACCTTGACCTAGTGACCCCAATTTGAATAAGGTCATTTACTGCCCAAGGTCAATGCACAATGTGAAGTATCAAGCCAATCGGTCAATTTGTTGATGAGTTATTAATCGAAAACGATTTAAACACTTATTGTGACAGTGACCTTGACCTTTGACAAAGTGATCCCATATTCATTATGGGTCATCTACGGTCTAAGGCGCATACACATGTGAAGTATGAAATCAATCGGTCTATTCGTTGATGAGTTATTGATCGGAACCTATGTTCACCCTTATTGTGACAGTTACCTTGACTTTTGATGTAGTGACCCCAATTTCAATAGGAGTCATCTACTGCCCAAGGCCAATGTACATGTGAAGTATCAAGCCAATCGGTCAATTTCTTTGACGAGTTATTGATCTGAAACGAACTGGTCTACCGACAGACAGACCCACCGACATTCAGCAAAACAATATACCCCCTCTTCTTCATGCAAATAGTGGTCCATTTACGACTTCCAATCGTTAAGTGCGTATAAAACACACAGTTGTATTAATTAATAAAGTTAAATCAACATAACTTAATAATTGGCTAAGAATTACAGACACGCTGATGGAAATATTATTTCATCGCGTGCGATGTTATTGGCTGACTAAAAGAAGGTCGCCAACAAGAAAGAACGACTATACACCAGCCAGAACGACGAAAAGGTGTGGCAATACGGCTATTATGGCATTTGTCGACAGTTCTGGGAGGATATTTGTCGTTCCGGCGTGTTGACGACGTTCAAACCCACCAACACAATAGAACGACAAATATACCCGCCAGAACGGCGAGTCGACGCTTCAATTATGACCATTGTCGCCCCTTTTTGTCGTTTACATTTTGGTAATTTCCGAGATGACGAATTAGGAAGCAATTCATAGGTGCATTTAACACAAGCCTTGTTATGTGCTTTGTTCTTAACTTCAACTGGCAAACAAACTCGAGTTAATTTTACATTACAATGTTTATTGAACTGTTACAAGTGAATTGTTATATATACAAAACATCTAAGTATGACTAAGTGATTTATATAATCATGATGTCAGCCTGTAGAATAATAGAGATTGTTAACAGTTTAAATATCATTTACCTATACAAAATTTCTGAGTAAAAATTAAAATACTCAGATTTAGAAATTTTCTGTTCTAATGTCACTTCGTCAATACATAGCGAGAGCACGCGTGTGTGTTCGTAGGTGGGGTTGGGGGTATTTCAAAGATTATTGAGTCGTACCGCGCCTGACGCAGACGTGTGTGAAGACCCAGCGTCTGTCCTATCAACTCCTACCCATTTTTCTTTGCGAGACTCAAGAACGTTGGGACGAATTTATAATTATGGCTGTACTTTCCAGCTATTCAGTTTTTACTGAAAGGTATTCAATTTTAGCGTGGTCTTCTGCTGTGAAGGACCCCCCCCCCCTCCCCCCCCCCCCCCCTCTCCCTGTCCGGTATGATGACCACATACCAAACTCACATGTGTCGGTAAAGCGGATTGAATCCGGTCGCTTAGGTTGGTCGCTTACCAACCACTGTGCTAACCGGACATCCCCATACATGTCAATAGATGACACACGCTTGTAACCCGTTTTCGATTGATAAGTATATCCGTTTATAGTTGGTGGCGTGAGCGGCCGACTAAATTTACAGAGCATATTTTGCAAATCAGTATGTGCTTAGAAGCCATAGCTATGGTAAAAACCGCAACTCACTATGCTATGAGCGATTATCGCCCCGTCTGTACTGCAGACGACAAATGCTTCTGCCCTACTTCTGCAGTGAGTGTATATACCAGCTTGTAAGACGACATTGGCCAGTCTATTGTTTATTGTATTATAATGGTAAAGATATGCAATTTTCGAATACTTTAAAAATAACGTTGGACACGCTTATTTCTTTTTATCTTTAAGCATTAATAAGTAATGAACATATCTTTAAGTTATGCCCGTTTTGAAAGAATTCATACGGTGTGAAGACCTAACCTCATGATGTTTGTACTACCACTACATAGTCTGTGAAACCAGTTACACTAAACCAGCCTCACTTAACAGTCGTTTATCCTCTCACGTTTCCTTGTGTTTTCTGTGATTGTAACGATCTCATTGAAACAAACTTTTTACCGTGCACGCTTAATTGTTTGTCAATATGTTATTTCAGTAGACAAGCGTCACAACATGAGATGATTTCAATAGATTTGTCTTTCACTCTTAAACTACCCTCTTCACGTATATCAAGACTGTCATTATGATCTACTAGTAAACGACTGGTGTTGGCCCACATTGACGTAACCAATAAAGGTCTAAAATGAAATCCGTTCGTGACGCCATCATTGTCGTAGTGACGTCCTCATATAGACGCTAGTATTCGGTGACGTTGAGGAAGTAAATCCAGTAGATCATGTTGAAGATGCCGAATGCGACTGGAAAGAGCACCCGAGAGGCGATGTCGAGATAAGTGGAGCAGAGTAGCACGCGACTGTGCTCCGGCTGTCGCGGCTCCACCTTAACATTCCCCTCCTGGTCAACCGACGTCTGAAACACGTGCAGCTCAAAAGAACTGGTTTCATTTTTCAAGTGCGCTTAGCTCGATTGTTCATTGTAGACTCGTATACTACATAAATATACTCATTTACTATTAAGTATGTTAATAAGTACCCGGGGTGCGGAAATTTTACTAAAAGTACCCTGGATTATTGCAAGGTACCTTTGAGCGCATTTTCCGTACCCAGTACTTTTAAGAAGTCCCGGGACCGACAGCGACCAATTGAGCGTAAGTTAACAATATCATTAAGCTATAAATGCGAATATATGTATATTGAATGTAACATTCAAGGCCTATCAAATGCCCCACTGCCGCCAGGAACAGTCCGAAACTCGTTCGACGTTTCGCTCATGTAGTATTGGTATAAATGTTTTTGTTTGGCTCAAACAAATTAGCGGGAAATAAAATTATTACTAAGCTATGTAAGAACTTAATAAGTAACATTCAGATGCATGCCAATTAGGTAATCCTTTTACGTCGAAAAGACAATACACACGTGCATTGGTTTTATTATTTGTGCAATACAATTAAAAATACTGCAACTCTATTTAGATCTTGAAATTTTGTTGTTATAAAAATCAAATCCAAGATAATTATACGGTTAATAGTCAGATCAGTTACTGTGTTAAACCAATATCTAGAAGGAAACATTAATTTAACAATATCGTCGCCGGATGTACCTCTTTTTCTTCCGGCGGCCCCTCCTTCTGCACGAGGAACAGCGTGGCGAGGGAAAAGCGGCGGCCGGGAACTTTCTGGCTGAGAACGTTCACCACCGCGAACTCTATGAGCGCCGCGAACACAAACACCAGGCACGTGATCATCCACACGTCTGTAACAGGCACGATGAACGCTTGTAATTTCGTTTGGAACAACTTAATTTGTCCCTTCAATGGAGCTTGTATTTGGATGTGTGAATGCAGTACCAGTTCAAATCTACGGGCTGTGTAGGTGTTTTATGAGTGGGTATGTTAATGCGGTCTCTGTAGTAACATATTTCATTAATCAAGTATAGGTTTACATTGGTGAAGAATGGTTAAAGACTTTGCCATACTCTAGTCTAAAAAACCATTCGGAATGGGTAATCATTATTGCCTTGGTGTATTCTTTATTCACGAGCGTGAGCATGGCTTGATGAACGTGGGATCTACGGTAACATGTACCTGTATATGTTGTCAAGACGAAACAAGTACAATGGTCTTGGAGTGCTATAAGACCGTCTCAGAATGGATAATTACCTAAGGCCTCGGTGTAGTCTAAGACAGTCTGCGAATGAGAACCTACCGTTTGTCTTGGTGTAGTAAAGACAGTCTGGGAATGGGAAATTACCATTGGTCGTGGTGTAGTAAAGACAGTCTACAAATGGGAAATTACTTATGACTTTGTTGTAGTCTGAGGCATTTTACGAATGAGTAGTCGCCTATTGCATTGGTGTAGTTTAATGCAGTCTATCAAAGGTAGTTACCTATAGGCTTATTGAGGCCTAGGACAGTCTATAGATGGGTAATTGCGTATGGCCTTAGTGTAGTTGAAGACAGTCTTCGAATGTGCAGTTACCTATGACCATGGTGTAGTTTAAAACAGTATATGATTGTTCAGTTACGCTCAATTGGTTGTTGTCGGCTCAGGTACGAATTAAAAGTACCCCGGGTATTCTTAAGTATTTTACAATTTACACAGGGTACGGAAAATACGCTCAAAGGTACACGGGCACATTCCAGGGACTTTTTAGTATATTTTTCGTACCCCTGATACTTTGTAGTATTCTTAAGAGTGCCCGGGTTACTACTGAGCCGACAAGGACAAATCGAGTAGCAGTTACCTATAGCCTTGGTGTAGCTGACCCGGGGTAGCGAGGCGTTGACGCCTGTGCTCTGCGTGGAGATGGTGAGCACGGAGAGGACGCCAAGCGTCACGCGGCCCGGGATCGAGTTCACGTTGAGCCAGAATGAGAGCCAGGACAACATGACGATTAGCAGACTGGGCATGTACATCTGGATCACGTAGTAGCCGATGTTGCGCACCAGGTGGAAGTCTGCCTGTAGGCAGCTGTGGTTACCTGCAGCGAGACGAGGAGATTTTCGGTCATTATAATCTAGTTCAGTCGCGGTTGAATATAATAAAAACAAATTATAGGGCTCCAGTTTTTAAAATCCCTTAAAACCACTCTATTATACTTGTTTAATCATCAAGTCCATATAATAGTTTAAGCCGAACTTTAGCACGGTGCCTATACCGCGTGACATTTTCGGATCTGTGTTGAGAGAATAAAGAGCGGCTCAGTTAACATTTTTAAGGATCTTTAAAAAAAAATCACCATTTTTAATGGGATAAAGTTGAGAGCCCGCTCATCCGAAAGAGTTTTCATTAGATATCATGATCTTTTTAAACAAATATGTATTTTTCAGTAAAGTGCAACCGCGCGTTTTAACGGTTTAGAAAAATGTCGGATCAGGGTGGGGACTTCATATTACAAACGCGCGGTTGCACTTTGCTGATAAATACTTATTTGTTAAAAAGATCATGATACCTATATAAAACTCTTACGAATGAGCGGGCTCTCCACTTTATCCCATTAAAAATGGTTAAATATTTAAAATGGCATCATTGAAAATGTTATCTGGGTCGCGCTTTATTCTCCCAACACAGATCCGAAAAAGTCAAGTGGTATAGGCATCGTGTTTAGGCAATATCCATAAAGCCGCTGTACTGTTCTATCCACATAAAGCTGCAGCTTGTGCTATTCTCATGAACGCCCTATTCAGTTTAGACGCCCGATTTCGACAACGCAAGACAATCGTACACGTATTTGATGAAACAAAGAGGAGCACCAACAGGCACATAACGGTTGACGCGCATTGAATCGTGATTTTCAAAACGACGGACGTGTGTCTGTGAATGATGTGTTTGACGTGCATTTACATGTGGCTTTATGATAATGTTGGTCACGCATTCGTACGGTTGTCCCTTTGAGACACACTGTTGACGAAGTGTATTATAACTAACAGTATCCTTACACATATAAGGCACAAAATCATCTTAAAAAATAATTGCTGAACATACTCGTTTTTAAGTGATTTATTATAGTTATGATTTTTAATAATGCCTCCCATTCAAACCAAAGTAAAAGGGTAAAATAACATGGAGTCAATCTATCGAGTCAAATTATCCCGACTATCGAAGATGAAAGAAATAAGAAGATGGAAGAGATATGAACCGCATTCTGAGGAGGAAACTGGGTTAATGCATATGCGTAAAGTGTCGTCCCAGATTAGCCTGTGCAGTCCACACAGGCTAATCAGGGACGACAATTTCCGCTTTAATGTTATTTTTCGTTTTAAGGAATTCCCTTTTTACCGAAAATCTAGTTAAAGCGGAAAGTGTCGTCCCTGATTAGCCTGTGTGGACTGCAGTCCGCACAGGCTAGTCTGGGACGACACTTTACGCACATGCATTATGCTCAGTTTTCTCAGAACAAGACACATATGTGTTCCAATCGGTCCAGAGGCTGAAGAGCAATTATTTTCCCAATGTAAAGAAGACAACGTTTAGACCTTTAATGGTCAGCAAAATGTGCAATGCATGTGTTGGTATCTACGGAATTTTTGTCGAAGGAATCAATGCGCATTATAGAGATACTTCTGCTATTGTGTCAAAAGCAAAAGTGGTCAACGTATCATCAACGTAATATTAACAGCAAATGTTAAATATTGATACGAACGTTGGTTCTTATTTTAATCGTTCTCCGGCAAACCTTAGGCATCTGGAAATAACGGAAGCGCTTTCGTGCATAGCTACATGAATATTTGAAGAGGCGATGATCACGAGGTAAGAGTAAAGAAACGGGTGAGACGGTTCAATAACAATGGCAATGAAATGGATTGTAAACAATGACATATTCTGTTAAGGTATTTGGTATATGCAACTGTAGATATTTGTAAACAGCACTTGTTTGCATAGAATTCATTCTGCATAACGTTTCTAAATTAAAAACGACGGCCAAGTTAAAGCGTTTTAAGGATTTAGTTTCCGATTGAAATGGTATTTAAAAACTTATATAAACACGTATTGTCGTATTTTACTTCATGCCGTACCTTGCCGTACATTAAGTTTCGAATAATGGAGCACGTATAGATATTAAAAAAAATCAAATTTATATCGTTGTTGACTTGTACCCAATGACATTACGCTTATTTAATGAAATCATTTGTACAACGAACGTAGAGCCTCGTTTATAGGGGTTTAAGACTATTAAGCCAATAGAAAACGCTGGTCACACGACTTTAAACAATCATTATTGTTACAGTCGACTTATCGAATATCTTTAGACAATTGAAATAAGCGTCCCAAAGTTACGGCGGCATAAAGGGGACATAGGAAATATTTTATTTAACTATTTCTATGACGTGCGCACGTCATAACTATGGCGTGGGCACGGAATAAATATGGCGTGCGCACGTCATAGCTATCGCGTGCGCACATCATAGCTATCGCGTACGCACGTCATATCTATCGCGTGCGCACGTCATATCTGAACAATGATAATACGCATCAGATCAGCCATTGGTTATAAAAAAATACTATATGATTTGTTTGAAAAGGGTTTGATAAACTGGGAAATTCAGTTATGACGTGCGCACGTCATAGCTATGACGTGCGCACGCGATAGCTATGACGTGCTTACGCCATAGTTATGACGTGCATACGTCATAGCAATCGCGTGCGCACGTCATAGAGACTGTTAAATAAAATATTGCCCATTCCCCCTTTATGCCACTCTATGATGTGCGCACGCCATAGAGACTGTTAAATAAAATATTGCTTATGTCCCCTTTATGCCACCGTATTTGTATATATTTTGAGTTGGGACGAAGTTTGAGACCGAGAACGATTGCAGCGCGGGACCAAGTCGTTTTATATATTTTAAAAACACAATACAATGTTTCATACAAAAGAATATTTTTTTAGGTAACCAGTGATCCGAAGCGGATCAACGAGTCAATCACTGTACACGAAGAACAAGGGAGGTAATCAGTAACTGGAGCATTTGGAAAGAAGTTAATCAAGCTCTAAGAGGGCATCAACCTCCGCGCAGATATTTGACCGGAAGTAGCATAGCTGGATTAAATCGCTGCCGTCATAAACAACCACGTGACGATAGTTAAGCCACGTGGTACACTTATTTTCCCGTTGTTTTTTTATTATTTATTTTTTAATTTAAGTTGTTTATTTTTCAATTATGAACCTCAACCTTTTCACTATTTTCAATATATAAAACAAAATGATACCTCTGTTCATAAGACCTACGTTAATAAAATATAATATAATCCTTCCAAATCTGGTAGGATTTTCTTGTGATGGCAGAGATTTTATGTGAGAGCATGGAACGACAACTCTGCTTGGAGATTGAGAAGGCATTGCACGCCGTTTTATTCCCAGATCAATTTATTTGTTCAGATAAGATTTTAATATACAAAAATATAACAACGTATTTTGAGTTCGGATGCGAAGAAGGGTGTTATAAAAACGTGATTTGTTCAACATGTTCAGTATTAATGAAAACTATATTACAGTTACGTGCGTTCTGATGCGGGTCAGTTTTTTTATTACCTTTAAAATCATAAAGTAAATTCAATATATTAAAACTACTTCTAAAGGCAATCGTCGAAACGAGAACGGTGTGTTTATAGATAAATAAACCAAAGTTATGTTTTTATACGATGTATATACTTTTTTTTTCATGGTTAATCATTTAGTATTTTACAACGACACTTTTGTTAAGCGAATATCCCATCCCAACTCTGTTATTAACTTGGGTAATCAAAATCTCTTTCCATTCCCGGCCTCTATAACAATCGTTTGCACTTTAAATTAGTTTTAAAAATGGACTAATGGTTATTAACACTTATGATAACATAACCCGACATTCCCGATAAATACTACATTAGCTTTCAGCAGGTGTCTTCGCAAATAATGCGAACACCTATATAAACACGCGATATTATTAATGTCAGCACGATTTTGACCAAGTTATACGAGCTCAAAAGGTCGTTGAATACACGTCGTTAATATTTAAATGTTAAACCAATACTTATATGGTACGGAAGTACGACCTATATAATTCACTCACGATATTTATTTCAATGTGGTCAGTATATCAGGCGTGGTCTAAATGATTCAATGTCATATGTTTTCTATTAATAAGTTGAATCGTGATCGGTTCGGGTACTGAAGACGTTTACTCCATAAGAAATCGTGACACGTTAAACATATCAGTGTACTTCGATCGCACAAGTAGGGTAACCATATCAGTGTGCCTCGATCGCACAAGTAGCTTTTGGGACTACGAAAAATAGTAAAACACTTTTATGAATGCAAGATTTCGTATATCACCACTTTAACATATTTAGATGCGAATAATGAAGGACACGCCTATTAATGCGACCTTTTTTTAACGAAATAAGTCCTGTATTTAAAAATTCCTTTTTCGATTTCATATTTTCGCATTAATCAGATTATAACTGTGTGTATACTGATATAGTACATTCAGAAAACTTGCTTAAGTTGCAGATGAACACTTGTAACATTCCTGTTAAAGGTCGCCGTGGTGTAATGGATATGGTGTCCGCCTAGCGACCGGGAGGTCACGGGTTCGATCCCCGCTGTGGGAGCGTTCTTTCGATCTCCCATATAGACACCAAGTACTGGTTCTAGACACAGGAAACGGACTCGAGAGCATTGCAAAAATAAATAGGTTTAAACAAAAACTAACATTCCTGTTATACTCGTCATCCCTGTTGTATTAAAAAAGTAGAAGCATACAACCAAACAATTAATCTCTGAAATTCTTGTTTTCTCTTATCAAACGGAGTATTATATGTGAATAGATCCGTATGATAACCGACCTACACACGCACGATACGCACCTGTGATGTTGTGCGTGCGCGTAAAATTGGTCCAGTCTGTGTGCACCATGCGGAACTGGCGTAGCTCCTTCACGTTGTCCGTCTTCACGGCCGGAAACTCCCCGGCCTCGTTCCAGTGGAGTACCAGCTTGTCTGCCGTGTAGCCGACTGGAAACCGGTGGAAAAAATATATTGAATCGCTTTCTGGGAAAACGGTTCCTACTGCATGTGCGTAAAGTGTCGTCCGAAATTAGCCTGGCAGTCCGCACAGGCAAATAAGGGACGACTCTTTCCGCGTAACGAGATTTTCGCTACGAAGAGACTGTATATAAACGCAAAAAATACCACACGAAGGAAAATGTCTTCCCTGAGTAGCATGTGCTGAATGTAAGTCTAATCTGGAAACAACACTTGACGCACATGTATTATGTCCGGTTTCCCCCTTTTTTTGTTTATTTGAGATTTATTTACAGGTCGTCCAGCGTCTTCTCGACTACAGATGTATCGACCTGCCCCTGTGACCCTTCAGGGGAGAAAATAAGGTCATATTATACATCATAGCACGATGGCCAATGAGACCTTAATGTGACTAGATGCTTTTTTTTTTTTTTTTTTTTTTTTTTTTTTAATGGATTATGTAGTGGTTTGCCTTTTATCAAAGTGGTTTTTGCAGTATTCCTATTATCTCTAGATTATCATTATCCTTATTGGCATTAATGTTAATTCCTTATAGTTTGTGTGTGGTTTTTGTGCTCTCCGCCCCAAGAGGTGTTAGTGGGGGTTCGAGCGGGATACAGAGGGCGCCCCGATTCCAGAGGCGCCCCTGGTTCTTTTAAGTGCCCGGTGTACAGCACCGATACACTGCACCCCCGTTTAACGTCCCTCGCGGAGGACTTGTTAGTACATAAACATAGATTAGTACAGATATTACTCTATTGCCCTGTGTCTTGGTGTAAATTCACATGGGCGCTCTCTGTTGTGCTGGTGGATATTGTCAGGTGTTTAATGGTGTTGCAAGGGTCAGAATAGTTTTGAAGTTTAATATAGTAGAAAAGGGGCTGCGTTTGTGTGGTTGGACCGAGATGACTGGTTGGTTGTTGGTGGTACAGGGAGGACAATATCTGGTTCTACACTTTCGTTCTTTGGGAGACAATTTTCACGCGCCTTTATTTGTTTTTGAGAGAGAGAGAGAGAGAGAGAGAGAGAGAGAGAGAGAGAGAGAGAGAGAGAGAGAGAGAGAGAGAGAGAGCGCACGTTCTTCTTCCTGTTTATATTGCTAGTGGTTACACAGATGGTAATTATATGTATTAGTGCATTTTGTTCAGGAGGGAATTGATCTGGGATGTTAATGCTGACCATCCCTCTAATTCGATCTGATCCTCATAGTGACAAGGGTAATACGTGCAGGTTAGCAATACAAGGTTTGCAATTCAACGTCAAACGTAACAAGGCACAGGCATGCAAGGAAAAAACTTACACTACTCTACAAGAAAACATCACCTACGCTACAGTAGGGGAAACAACAACAACAAACACCGTCACCATTCTCTTTTTATTTTTATTTTTGTCATGTTGGGTATGTCATGTCAACGGGGCCAGAGTGCACGGATGTCATGTCAACGGAGCCAGAGTGCACGGGCGAGAGATATCTCTTCAGGCGCGCCCTCTGGCCCAGCTGACACGCTCTACTCAACATGTTTAAGTCTTGTACATATGGGAAAAATGTTAACTAATCACATTTAATTACAACAATATTTACACCTATAGGGGTTGCACTGAGGGTAAATTTGCCCACGTGCGCACTTACTGCGTCTTCCGATCCTGCGTGGAAGTATGTTGTCTGTGTGCTTTTCCCGTACCTTCGTCGTTGTTGCTGATTACAGCTTAAGAGAAGGAAAGCGAGGGTCTCGCGGAACCCTGGGTTTTGTTACCTAGAGCGCTATTTGGTTGTAAAAGAAGGCTTAGAGCTTATCCATAGTGGTCGAAAGGGGCCAAGTGACATATGTATTGGGGGGGGGGGGGACGTACCCTTCCGTCGTTTTAGTATTATTAGTCTTTATCTATTTATTTATTGGTGTAATTTTCCTATATATCATCAAGCGCAGACGAGGAAACCGCGAACGTTCGTTATAGACAGCTCCCTCATCTTTGCCTTGTTTATAGTATTGTTTATTTATGTATTGACGTCAACAAGGTGTTATTGGACACTGCATTGTAATGTACTACCAATCCAAAGTACATTTGGACCCCAAATACAAATATAGGTTCTCGGCGTGCACATTACATGCAGTGTTTCTATATCTATTTATTTATTGATGCAATTTTCCTCTGGTCATAAGTACATAAGATAGGCATTATTAATTGGAATCTTTAAAATTACATATATCATGGATTGTTTTACGGTACAGTTTTAGAACCAAATTAATTAATAATAGTATATAAGTTCGAGCCGGGCCCAGACGAGTGGCCATATGGACAACACCGGAGTGACCATCGTCCGAGGCCCACCCGTCATTAGTACATAAAGTTGCCATTATTGATCTGAGTTTTTATTAACCAGGTTTTCCGAAGGAAAAAACTGGTTATTAGATTGGCGAATGCGGGCGGGCTGGCTGGCTGGCTGGCTGGCGGGCTGGCTGGCTGGCTGGCGGGCTGGCGGAACAAGCTTGTCCGGGCCATAACTATGTCGTTCATTGTCAGATTTTAAAATCATTTGGCACATTTGTTCACCATCATTGGACGGTGTGTCGCCCGAAATAATTACGTCGATATCTCCAAGGTCAAGGTCACACTTTGAGTTCAAAGGTCAAAAATGGCCATAAATGAGCTTGTCCGAGCCATAACTATGTCGTTCATTGTCAGATTTTAAAATCATTTGGCACATTTGTTCACCATCATTGGACGGTGTGTCGCGCGAAATAATTACGCCGGTTTCCCCTACGCGAGGCTCATTGTAATGATTCAGTAGAGGCCGGGCCGTTCCCCGCTTCTCTACTTGATTACCACACCTATCGATTAACCGCAAACACTGACGTTATAAGTAAGATTTCAAAGATAACGCGTTGAAACTGCTTCTCAACAAACAACTGGCAGTGTTTTTTTCGGTGTAGCTATTTTACACAATAGGCAGGCAATCGTACGCTGAAGAATGTTACCGCCAGTATACCTGAATGATTTATTCCTAACATTGAACTGCTTTATTTGACCGAATTCCTTCAACATATAGTCTATATATATGAAACCGTTGTTATTCAAACCTAGTTTTCTCTATCTTTTCACGTTTTGTATGTATATATGTTAGGCTTTACGTTTGAGGGTTCGTCTTTCATCAAGTGACTATTCATTTAAGGAATGTATTTACCATTTTTCATTCACCTCTATAATACAATACCGCGTGTATTACTCCCACGTCTCTCACATAATACGTGATACATATGACTCGTGCTCTGGGCAAACCGGGCTCTGAGAACGTGCGTAAAGTAACGTTGCAGATTATCATGTGCAGCCCGCACAGGCTAATCAGGGACAAAAATATCCCATACTATGAAACTTTTGTTGAAAGGAAATCTCTTATTAAGGACCATTCAGTTAAGGCGGAAAGTGTCATCCCTGATAAGCCTGTGCTGACTACACATTCAAATCTGGGAAGACACTTTACGCAGATGCAAGACGCCCGATTTTTATTGACCAATCTACAAACATCACGGTGCCTATACCACGTGACTTTTTAAGATCTGTGTTGGGAGAATAAAGCGCGACCCAGTTAACATTTTGAATGATATCATTTTGAATATTTCATCATTGTTAATGGGATAAAGTGGACAGCCCGCTCATTCGTGAGAGTTTTCTATAGGTATCATGATATTTTTAAACTAATAAGTATTTTTTCAGTAAAGTGCAACCGCGCGTTTGTAATATGAAGTCCCCACACTGATCCGACATTTTTCCAACCGTTCAAACGCGCAGTTGCACTTTACATAAAAAATACTTATTTGTTTAAAAAGATCATGATACCTATAGACAACTCTTACGAATAGCGGGCTCTCAACTTTATCCCATTAAAGATGTTGAAATATTTCATAATAGATCCTAAAAAATGTTAACTGGGTGGCGCTTTATTCTCCCAACACAGATCCGAAAAAGTGAAGTGATATAGGCACCGTGAAACATGTTGGAGTCTTGTTTTGAAAGGGCAATAAAAAGGTGAAATGCGAAATTAGCTTCTATTCTTACATTTGACAGAATATTTTTCACTTAAAATGATACAAATGTAAATTATATTTTGCTCGGGTTCGCGATTTTCTACATAATCTGTATGGGTTTAAGAGTGACAATGGTGTTCATAAGATACTAGTGAACAATTCACTTACAGCTCTCTATCATGATGGAGCATATCTGCTTGTCGAAGGGGTATTTCCTGAGGTCCATTCTACAGCTCAACGTCACTGATACCCTGGATTAGAATTGAGTCGCGTTCTGAGAAAACTGGGCATAATGCATGTGCGTAAAGTGTCGTCCCAAATTAGCCTGTGCAGTCCGCACAGGCTAATCATGGACGACAATTTCCGTTTTTATGACATTTTTCGTTTAAATGAAGTCTCGTCTTAGCAAAAACCCAAATTAGGCGGAAAGTGTCGTCTTTGATTAGCATGTGTGGACTGCACAGGCTAATCTGGGACGACACTTTACGCACATGCATTATGCCCGGTTTTCTCAGAACGCGACTCAATTGGCGAGCACAAAGTCTTATAGAACCATGTGTTGTATAGAAACTCAAAAATTTGTCAAAGTAATGTAAATGAAACATAGTTTAACAAAATACATATTGAGCACGTATATTCGTCAAAATAATGCCAAAAATTACGTACATTCTACAATTGTTTTGCAAGATTAGGTCTAATGTAATTTGATTCCATGATGAAAACATTCCAACAATGTATAAACAAAATACACATGAACAAAAGACATTCAATTAACATGGTTCAATTATTCACTGCACCACTATTGAATATCTGAGTCGTGTTCTGAGAAAACTGGGCATAATGCATGTGCGTAAAGTGTCGTCCCAGATTAGCCTGTGCAGTCCGCACAGGCTAATCAGGGACGACACTTTCCGCTTTTATGACATTTTTCGTTTAAATGAAGTATCTTCTTAGCAAAAATCCAATTTAGGCGGAAAGTGTCGTCCATGATTAGCCTGTGCGGACTGCACAGGCTAATCTGGGACGACACTTTACGCACATGCATTATGACCAGTTTTCTCAGAACGCAGCTCATGTGGCTACCACCTCCCTCTCTGCATCTAAATGGAAATACTAGTTCAGAAATTCGTTCGTTATCATTTCTAAATCGACCAGTTATGAGTCTACTTAATAAAAACGTTTTGCTTGAATCCATAAATACATGTGGATTGCCAGAAAGAATCAGCGAGTTTATTCGTATACGCCGTATACGTCGTTTTACTGTTATATTTGCCCCAGGATAGTCAGCCTAAAGCATATTCGTTTAGTGTACGGACGACAACAGCCGACAATGTCGCTGATTGTGTCATTACATTCGCGTCAGCTATACACACGGGTTCAGTGTCGGAACGTGAATTGTGATTATCTTTAAAGTTAAGCGAGGCAAATAAAAGACAGTTTTCGTGTTTATTGATTTGCTGTTATAACATTTCTGTAAACATGTCCATTATTAGAATCAGAGTTTGACACTCTATCATGAATCATGGAGCTGACATTATACTTAGCGGTGCATTTTGAATGCATTCCGTGAAATAACAGAAATACCCACAACCTCCCATATTACTTGGAACGAACTCACACCCACGAATGCCCTTACCATGTTTTTTCACAGTTCACGTCTTAACAATACATCATAACAGCCACATGTACCAAACTCACACTTACTCTGATCTATCATACATCGCATTTCCTGATGCTGTTTTCACCGGATAAAAAACACACAAAAACAGCAACTACTACTATAACAATAAATACGTATACCCTATGGCCCATTTGGGTCCCCTTGCAAATGCGAATCCTATCACGCCTTATCTCAGTATATATGTCGCGGGCGCTGTCCTTCTACATGCGTTTCATACAGCCACGCTTTTCTTGAACCCCAGCAACTCATTCCCACCTACCTGACCATGTATTTAATGGTGCCGTCCCTGTACAGACGTAACATCCTGTTGTCCATCATGATGTTGTGAATGGCGGCTTTCTTCTCGTTGGGGAAGTAGATGTCCGGTACCCAGACCTTGTCCATATTCTGGGAGTCGAAGTCCAGGTACTCGAAAGCGACCTTGAGACTCTGCAGCTTAGCGATGATCTCCACATTCTTCCACGACAGATGGAGGACAATGTCCATCGTGAACTCCTATATGCGTGTTACAAACCAGCGGCTAAACACGTGGTTAACCCATTTATGCCTAGTGGACTCTCCCATCCTTCTAAATTGGATCAATTTATTTCCAAAATTAGGGATGTCTAGTAGATCTATTTCTATGTTTAGAATATTTCTTACAGAAATTCCTTTAAGCAAACAGCGCAGACCCTAATGAGACACAGCATCATGCGGCGTCTCATCTGGATCTACGCTGTTTGCCAAGGCCTTTTTTTTCTAGACGCTAAACACGTGGGGTATGTTAAAACATCTTAAATTAAAAATATATGAATTAACAGTAATCCGTGGTATTTTAAAGGAGGACGGTCTTATGTGAAGAAGATAATACAATGGGCACGTGATTGAAATCATAAGTACAATGTGCAATCAAAATGATTTAAAACGTATGTTAAAATGTCTACGCATAGAAAAAGAGAAATAAAAGAACTCCAAGATGAACAAAGTGTGCAGTCGTTAGAGACGTATTTGGAACACAAAATTCGGAAATAAGACAATCGAAGGAATATTCAAAAGATATATTATTGAGACTTTAAACCCCTTGACCGGACGCGGATTTTCATTTGTGAACTACTAGGCATAGAACAGAATGTGACAAGTAAAGCAGTGGTCGCGGCTGACATCCTGGAATGATATTTTATAAGTATATTTAAGTTTAACTATACATCAATTCGAAAATTTTAAATTAAGGAGCATAGTATTACCGTCGCTCGAAGGAAGAGGGCCTAGCCCTCAAATATTGTCTGAAAATAGCGAGTAAAACCGAAGTTGGTGGTCATTTCGTGTGCTGTTACCCATACCGAGATTTCCAGGTGTGTGTTTCATTTTGAGAGAACGCTGCGCACATTTCAAGAACATTTGTGGGGATTGGTAGCCTGTGTTTGGCTGCAGGTACATTAAAAAAAAACTGGCATAATACGAAGATGACCTCGAAATACCGGCCTCAGTTTTCCTACTTACCATGTCCGCTTCCCGGATCGTGTCCACGTTGTTGATGTGTAAGTTGCATTCAATTTCGGTTGGCACATCTGTAAATGAATTACAATCGGATACGCAGCATGATATGTGTTTTAACAAGGGCTGTTTGTAAAACATGCATGCCCCCCATATGGGCTGTCAGTTGTAGTGGCAGCCATTGTGTGAATGCGTTTTTTGTCACTGTGACCTTGACCTTTGACATAGTGACCTAAAAATCAATAGGGGTCATCTGCCAGTCATGATCAATGTACCTATGAAGTTTCATGATCATAGGCCTCATTATTCTTGAGTTATCATCAGGAAACCACTGTTTTGAGTCACTGTGACATTGACCTTTGACCTAGTGACCTGAAAATTAATACAGGTCATCTGCCAGTCATGATCAATGTACCTATGGAGTTTCATGATCCTAGGTGTAAGCATTCTTGAGTTATCATCCGGAAACCATTTTACTATTTCGAGTCACTGTGACCTTGACCTTTGACCTAGTGACCTGAAAATCAATAGGGGTCATCTGCCAGTCATTATCAATGTACCTATGAAGTTTCATGATCCTAGGCATAAGCATTCTTGAGTTATCATCCGGACAACATTTTACTATTTCGAGTCACTGTGACCTTGACCTTTGACCTAGTGACCTGAAAATCAATAGGGGTCATCTGCCAGTTATGATCAATGTACCTATGAAGTTTCATGATCCTAGGCATAAGCGTTCTTGAGTAATCATCCGGAAACCATCTGGTGGACGGACCGACGGACCGACAGACCGACCGACCGACATGTGCAAAACAATATACGTCCTCTTCTTCGAAGGGGGGCATAAATATATGTATATAATGTGTTGCATTTATTTAACAAATGTTATCTTCTTACGTACTGTGGTAAATGATACATCATGCAATGATGCAATCAGAGTAACGGTTTACTTAAAGGGGCCTTTTCACCAAAAAGCAACGGCATACACGGTATAAATCTGGCAGACAAATCATATAGCAAGCATTCTACAAATTCTACAAATTGATTCGAACGCCATATTTATCAGCGGACTATTGGAAATATAAAATGATTTCGAATGCGTACGTGCGTGAATGTGGACCGGGAATGATATATGAATCCTACATCAACAGCCGACAAGTCGATAACTCGATTCCTACAAAACCTGATTATGTCAGATTTTTCGCAAACTCGCAAACATGATCATACACATTTCTGTTGGAGTTCTCGCTGAACCAACAGCAAGTTATTTATGCACTTAAAGTGTGCACACTTTTCACATTTTTTAGAAATTAAATCACCTAATAAACTTATATATAACAGTTTTAAAATATTGACTTAAAATATCATATGGCAACGGGTATATGCATTGTTGTACTGGTGTTATAAATGTTGGTCTTGGTTGACGGAGTTCATATTTAGTAGCAGCTTTCGCACATAAATCTATCAGTTGTTATCACGACTTTAAGGGAAAATTACAAGTTTATCCTCTCTTCACGCGGTATTCCAGTTGACATACTAGTACTTATATATATAAATATATATATAAATTTGGGGGGGGGGGGGTATAAAAGGGTTAAACTGTTCCTGCTTACATATTGGTTGCTATGGTGACTATACATATCAGTTTCTTTTGCGACTTTACTTACCCATGTCGTAGTTTGGAGGGGTCCGTACGGGCGGAATGTCGTTTAGGAGCTGCAGGAAGTCCGTCCTGTAATCATGTCAACGGATATACCGTTTATTGCAAGCATAATCGTTGTAAATAATATAATTTAGACTAACCGACAGTGTGTTACTTAACTGGGCCCCTTTTTACCACGTTGACGGCAGTACTGATGTATCAAAAGAAACACAAAACTTGTCTGAAGTTTTGACTTTTTTTTACTGAGTTTATCATCAAGTGCTAAAACAGTAAATCAAAATATCATACATTCTCTACAGGAACGATATGACACATAGGTGATCTCTTTTAATAAGGGTGCCGTATTTAAAAAAATGTTATCAGATCTTATCATACCACTACATTGATATCTGGCTAATATAACGCTGCCTCATATGTTTTAATATGACGTCATCAAGAAATTGTTTTATCATACCGCTACATTGATATCTGCCTGATATAAAGCTGCATATATATATATATATATATATATATATATATATATATATATATATATATATATATATCAAGGACGACACTTTCCGCTTTTATTTTATTTTTAGTTTCAAGAACGTCCCTCCTTACCAAAAATCAAGTTAAGGCGGAAAGTGTCGTCCCTGGTTAGCATGTGCGGACTGCACAGGTTAGCATTTGCGGACTGCACAGGCTAATCTGGGACGACACTTTATGCACATGTATTATGCCCAGTTTTCTCAGAACGCGACTCTATATAGCAATCATAGCACTCGGATTTGCTTGGTCGTTAACTGGTTTGTGTAATGCCATGTTCTATGTGAATCATTTCCATTTAACTAGTAACCTAGGCGTAATCAAAGTGGATAGAAAAATAGTTTTGATACATCGCAGACGAAACGACTTTTAATTCAGCAAACCAATGTAGAGAATCCGTTAATTGCATCTTTTACCACATTGCTGGGGGCGGAATATAAGCACCATACTTCTCGTTGAAAGTCTAGAAATACCATTCTTTTAAAATCAAAGCGCTTTTCTTCGCTATAAAATTTCATGTGTTGAATCTATTAGCACATAAAATAGTTACAGATTGTACTGCAGCGGCCATTTCTAATATATGTTTTCTACGAAATTTCGCACCACGTAATGAAAATAAAAAAAATTCGTATATACTTTTAGTGAGACTGACCTGCTCTTGTCTTGTCCGAAAACCTCAATAGCCATTCCAGTTAAACAATAAAACACCACGAACGTCTGCATTTTCACTAGACGTGATTTTCCATTCAGTGAATCGTCTGCTGGCCAACGCCTAAAATGTCTGCTGAGAAAGCGTTCAACATTCCGGTAAATCGTTGTTTGCTGTAGCGCTAAAAAGCGCCGAATTTTTCTCCCGAACTAACTGCGGAATATTGAACATGATATTAGCTGGCAGATTGAGTGAAAACACAGGTTATCTGAGAATATGAAATGATGTTATCGATTGTAATGTGTCTTTATCTACATTTCGGTGTGTGTCGGTAACTGATCCATAGATTCGAATGTATTTACCATCCAAACATTTGCCTGGCCTTACTTTAAAACAAGTCCGTTGCAGAGAAATGAATGACTAGATAGATGAAACTTAAGTAATAACGATACAATTATTATGTCCCCCTTCGAAGAAGAGGGGGTATATTGTTTTGCACATTTCGGTCCGTCCGTCGGTCGGTCCGCCCACCAGATGGTTTCCGGATGTAGCTCAAGAACGCTTAGGCCTAAGATCATGAAACTTCACATGAACATTGATCGTGACTGGCAGATGATCCCTATTGATTTTCAGGTCACTAGGTTAAAGGTCAAGGTCCCAGTGACTCGAAACAGTAAAATGGTTTCGGAATGATATCTCAAGAATGCTTACGCCTAGGATCACGAAACTTCATAGGTACATTGATAACAACTGGCAGATGATCCCTATTGATTTTCAGGTCACTAGGTCAAAGGTCAAGGTCACAGTGACTTGAAACACTAAAATGGTTTCTGGATGATAATTCAAGAATGCTTACGCCTATGATCATGAAACTTTATAGGTACATAGATCATGACTGGCAGATTACCCCTATTGATTTTCAGGTCACTAGGTCAAAGGTCAAGGTCACAGTGACAAAAAACGTATTCACACAATTGCTGCCACTACAACTGACAGCCCATATGGGGGGCATGCATGTTTTACAAACATCCCTTGTTTATCTCAAAGTATTTAGCACCAAAACGTCCGAAGATCGATGAGCATAGATGAGCCATGATTAAATATATAATGACCCATGTAGCTACATGTGTACAGTTTATAACGTAATCATTAAAAAGCAAACTGTTAGCACAGTGGTTGATAAACGCGCTTCCCACTCAGGCAAACCGATTTAATGCCCGATCCCGTGCTTTCGAGCCTGGTAAGGTGTCGCCATAACGAACAGGTTCGGTTTCCCCCCTCCACAGCAACATTGAATATCTTCCAGTAAAACTAAATAGCTGGAAATTGCAGCTGTAGTTAAAAGTTAATCATAACTTGCGTAGCTGTAGTCAAGTTTATTAGGTAAAAAAGCTGGAAAATACTACCGGTCCTCACGAAATTCACCCTCATGCGCGAAATGACCTCATCACTTTCGAAATACGAACACACACGCGCAAGCGCGCACACGCTCATTTAACAGCAGCTAACAGTAACCATTAGAACGACATTGAGGGGGGGGGGGCTGCAAAAAACGTATTTCAATGTAGTTCTGATGTATATTCAACATACATCTTAACTATACGTTAACTGTAAGCGAACTTACTTTAAAAAGCATATTTCTTGTTTTTAAATGTACGCAATAAAGGCAAATGAGCGTATACATGTTACAGAGTTGAGCAAGACTTGAGTTTGAGTTTACGTGTGAAACTTAATACATGTATAAGTGTACGGATGTTAATGCATTTTGTTCTAAAAATTGCAACAAACGCAAACACGCATGATAATCAAACCGAACATACACAGCATAAATGCATATAATCACAACGACCATATATTTTTTGCATATTCTATTTATTTCAAATTTCATATTTGCAAACAATTAAAATAAATATACCATATGTAAAAACCTGAACAAACGTGTTTATCTGGTAGATTAAGGGCCGCGTAAAGCTCAATAACTGTATGCGTATAGTAAACAATTATGCGAAACGCGCTTAAATATGGTTTATACTAATACATTTAATAAGCTATGCATTTCCTCTGCATTTGATTTTAAACAATAATATAGTGTTAGATTACAAATAATTAACATGTTTTAGGACATTTTTCTGTATGATATGTCTAAACTGCTCATAAAATAGATAATTGTATAGTAAACAAGCGACGAGGTCGCACATACCATATACCGATACACCTCTAAAATGCGCGTGTTTGTAAAACATATTACATAGCACACATTAATCAGGGAAGTACATAAGAAGGCATTCACGCTGATACAACCATGACGTTGATGAAATTCACTTTTTGTACAAACGTAATGCACATAAATCTATATCTTAAATTGCATAAGAAATGGAGAATTGAGTAAATGGTCTATCACGCTGACTAGGCATACACAAACACATACAGTAACACTTTTTTGGGGGCCCAACAATATGTACTGTCGACATAAAAAGAAATGAATCGCTTGTAAGACTAGAAATGGGAATATTTTTATTTGAAACAATAGGTTAAAACTTTGAAGCAAATATTGATGAACAAAATGTACATTTTTTTAAGGGTAAGCTAACTATAAACAAACCGCAGAGCAAAATTGCATACATAATATTGCAAAGCGTCCGACATAATAAATTATTTTATCATACCACCACATTGATATCTGCTTGATATCCTGTTGCCTGATATCTTTTTTTTATACCACGGTCAACAGGAAGTTCATATATCAGTCATGTGTGGAGGCTACTAAGACTTAAGTACAATGTTTTGTTTTATTGTAAAACTGAATTAGATTTATCAAAACAAACAATTTGATACCAATATGTATTACATTTAATTCACCAACAACAACAAAAACAGAAAAAGGTATTTTACAAATATTAAGAATGAATAAGTACATGCTGATGACGTCATGTAACAAACGGACTCTTTTTTTTGACACGCCTTCATATAGTGCTGCAAACAGGCACACATAAGTCGCTTATTTAGGGGAGTAACTGACCACTGATCATACACAAAGAGTTTTATATATGCAAATGTTCGTCTGGGTCTGTAGATTATGGTATGAGATTTCATTTTTCCGAAAAGTGCTGGAGGGCTTCAAAATCCAAGATGGCGTCCAAGATGGCCGCCAAAATGGTCGTACTCACGGTATACATTACAACTTCCATTTTATGTGGGGAAAATTGCTATCTACCTTCTTAATCAACATTAAATGAAAGGGTGGTGCATCTTAAATGCTTTACTGACCTATTACCATGTAGTGGAATGCATTTTTGTGCATATTTTACTGAAAATCAGCAAAAAATGCTCCAATTTTGGGGGCAAAGTCTAATATCTTAATGTATAACTATCGAGTTTTTGATTAAAATATATTTAAAATCAGGTACAATCAATAAGTATATTAATATCCTTTAAAACAAACGAAAAATTAAACTTTTATGGTCAAGAATAAATCCCGATATCATTAAATAATAGTTTAATTGATGGAGTGATTGTAACTGTACTTTCATTTTATACAGTGTGTTAATTCATAGACTAAAACTTAAATAATAATTTTATACCACTAATACGTTATTCATTTTAATGAAATTATATACCATTTTTATCAACTGAGTCAACTTTAAACTCTGAAAGCTATGGCAACTATAATAATATAAAGAATTAGTTGATTTTAGTTACTAAACATGTGTTGAGTTACTCCCCTTTGAAATAAAAATTTTCCACACAAGTTAAAATTAGCAGACATCAATGTCAAACTTTTTTTGTTATTTTCACAGTTTTCATTTCCATGTACATCTAATTTGGTAAGTATTTTACATGTTTATTTATTGTTTGAATCATAACAGCATGATATGCTTAAAGGTTTTAATAAATAAAACATTTTTTTCAAACATCATCACAAGGAAATTTGTCTGCAATGTCATTGATGTTATTCATCACAGATATTTACTAAAATCCGTTTGAATATATGCATAAGTAGTGTTCGTGAAAATTCGAAACCCTTATCTGAAATCTTCACTGTCTTGTTTATTAAATAAGATGGGTGCTAATATAATTTTTTTCCAAAACTTGAGTTGTACTCGGATAGATACTAGTAAGCGGACATTTTTTCACCTTTTATTATCTTGTTAATTAACTTATTTGAAAAACAATTGTTTTCTGTTGATGAATTATTGTGTATGCCTTAGAAATGTTAATTTCTGCCTATTCTTAACTATTGTTTGGAATATATTAATAGGTTAAACAACAGAACTTCATCAGCTTAGTGAATGACGCAGTCTCCAGGGAAGAAAATATGGCTACATCTGGAAAGAGAGCTTACATATCTACTATGACTGCAAAGTTAAAAAAGTATGTATTTTAATTTTAATTCCGTTGATCCATTATTACAGTAAGTTATTAAAGTGTTTTGTGTATACTTAATAGTTCGATATATATATATATATATATATATATATGCAAACATCAAAGGTCAAAGGTAATGTCAAAAGTTCAGCACTTAATATAAACAGACCAAACAAATAAAACAAACAATAAAAAGCAGTAAAAATAGTAAAAAATAAAATAGTAACACACTTCACAATGAAACCCAATGTAATAT
Source organism: Dreissena polymorpha (assembly GCF_020536995.1). Lineage (NCBI taxonomy): Eukaryota > Metazoa > Mollusca > Bivalvia > Myida > Dreissenidae > Dreissena > Dreissena polymorpha. The sequence goes on along the minus strand of NC_068358.1, from coordinate 46,290,144 downwards.
GCATTAAATAATGAAATAATTTTAAATCATAAATTATTATTAAGGTTACATTTGTCGTCTTCTACAGTTTGCCAATTTTGCCACATGAATTGTGTTTGATAAATACAATAATAAAACATTACCATGTCAGACTTTGTGGATGGAGGTAAGTTTGACATTGTTTGGGACGGTTTAATGGAGGAAGTTGTTATGTCTGAGGAAATATATTAAATAATGAAATAATTTTAAATCATAAATTATTATTAAGGTTACATTTGTCGTCTTCTACAGTTTGCCAATTTTGCCACATGAATTGTGTTTGATAAGCTAATTTCTTTTGAAAATAAGGACTTAAACATAAAAACATATATAAATATTAAATATACATTACCATGTAAGACTTTGTTGATGGAAGTAAGTTTGACATTGTTTGGGACGGTTTAATGGAGGAAGTTGTTATGTCTGAGGAAGACTTTGCCAATCAGTTTGGAATAAATCCGAGTGTGTTTAATAAACCATTTGATGAAATCGCGAATGCAAATGTCAATTTAAATAAAAGTTATTTAGAATCCCTTACTGAAACAAAATCAAAAACTGAGAACAGTGAAAACATATCAGACGCCATAGAAATAACAACCAAAGATGTACAAAAATTAATTGAAGCCGAAGATAACAAAAACTCTATCCGGAAAACACTGGCAGATGTCAGTCGATTTCAAAAATATCTTGCCAAGAAAGGCGAAACGAAGGCAATCCACAATTTATCAGTCGACCATCTAGATGAATATCTTGCCACATATCTGCTCTCCATTCGCAAGAATGATGATGATGAATACGAGCCTGTCACATTGCGTAGCATCGTGGGAAGCATTGACGGAAACTTCAAAGAGCAAAGTACCCATACTCTATCTTCCGGAGCAGTGGTCCAGTTTTTCCCTCACACGTAACTGCGTGAAAGCAAAGCAGAAAAATCTATTAAAAAACACACAAGGAAAATGTATTTTTAATCACTGTTTTATCACTAATAATAGATTTAGAAAACGAAAGTAATGTTTACCATTTCAGCATAAAATGTCAAGGTCGATCCGAAAGTATTCAAATGAAAACTCGTCACGTGACAAAGCGACAATGGCGTCAAAATTGGGAATTTCAGACTGATGAGAGTTATTTTCCTCTAGTGTAAGATGCATTTGAAACATTTGAACCTTAACATATTCCTCGATGCAGTAATTTATATTCATTCACCAATATATATATATAAATGTATCCAAGAAAATGAGCATTCTTTGATTTATAGTGTGACATCAATATGTTACGACTCTGGTTGACTTTCGATACGGGGTTGGCTTCAGCGCCCAGGTATGTCAATACTATATAAACTGTACGCTGAAGTTTCTTTAGCTACACTTCCGAAATGAACATTTCTCTCCCCACCCACCCGGCAGTTTCACAAGCACAGTTTCCTGGCCAAAATCCAATACATGACATGTTTTTTGGAGCTGTACTTAACGTGCAGAACCTCAATATCTACGAACAACCACCACAGTAAACCAAACGCGCAGTATATATTCCAAATTCTAATAAAAACATCATTCAATTCTTTACACGTGTTGACACACTGCGAAGACGTGAGCGACTGCACTGGCCTTGACATGTTACAACGGTTATCAAGTTTTGCCTTTAAAATATATAATATATGCTTTCATTTTGTGTAATAAAGTATTGCTGCTTAAAGTTTTGTTGCAGAATTAAAGAAGAAAGAGAAAGAAACAGCGTTATTAAATTACATTAAATGACGCTACTTTTCGTGTTGAGGAACAATGCTATTTTTAGAAAGATTCATACGCGATAAACGAATGCAGCGGCTCCAAGGCGTAGCAATTATTTTTCATTATTTCTTGAAAAACGGGGTGAGTGGTGTCAGTGGTATAATAAACAGAAAAACAGGTTACTGCCTGATCGTTTTGTAATATATCAGGCTCGGCACGAATAAAATAACGGCTCGGCAAGCCTCGCCGTTATTTTATTCTAAGCCTCGCCTGATATATTACAAAACGATCAGGCAGTAACATGTTATTCTCTGTATATCAGGCAACGTTATATCAGGCAGATATCAATGCGTAGGTATGATAAAATCCTATAATGGTGAGCTCGAAAAAATGCACGTTTTTGTTTTGTTATGACATTTAAACGTTTCACTTTATATTTATATTCGCGGTAAATCGATTGATTCCGCAAGATGTATATTTGACGTGGACAAGGTATGGCGGGGTCTTTAAAGGGGCCTTTTCAAAGATTTTGGCATGTATTGAAGTGTGTCATTAAATGCTTTATGTTGATAAATGTAAACATTGGATCTATAAAGCTCCAGTAACAAAATCAAGAATAAAATTTTAAAAAGAAGAAAAAGAGTTATCCTCAACTGTGCTCAAACCACTGACCCCTGGAGTCCTGGAGTAAAAGTCTACCACTGAGGCCACTCGGCCATCCGTGCTCATACATTGAGTGGTGTATTTTATACTTTAAATACGCAATCATCGGAGTTTAAAAAAATATAATGACAACAACAGACCTTGTTAAATTATTCATTCGTTTCGCGTTGCAGCGCTTTATTATTTTCAGTTTTTTTTAATCGTCAAAAGATGCATATAATAGCTATTTGTAGGCACGGTAAATGTTCAGTATTACTGTTTCCTCACAAAAATTAAATAAAACGAAAATTTGCGAATCTGAAACAACTTTTTGTTAATTTTGTCAATTTACCAAAACGTAAAAAGGTCCCACATTAACATAAAAATGAATTAATATAATAAAGAAAAAAGAGTGTGCAGAACATTTTTTTATGGTTTTATAAACGTTTCAAACATGTATGCCAAAAAGTTTGTATGCATCTACAGGATGTATTGACAACATAACTAGATGACTCACTGTTCCTCCCTGTTTTACGAATGTTTTGCTTCGTTTCTATTGTTTTTGTTGTTTTTAAATTATTATGACATTTTATGCCACATACATGTATACGGTACAAGTTTTTGACTTGGTTCCGTTCATATGAAAAACAAATGATTTATTTGAAAAGGGTTGAAGATATTCACTTCAATGTTTTATCGAATGTTTGTTGGATCTTATTTTCTTTATTTATAAACGATTACGTTAATGTTTCAGTATGTTGTGACTGGCTAAGTGTGGATGTATGCATAATGCAGCTGTTGCAAACTTTCGTCTTATTTATAATTATTATATATTTGAAATCTTATGATTTATCTACACTGTTTAATAATATAAGTTTATGCGTGTTATGGTTTAAATAGTATTTGGTTTGTTTCATGTTGATGTCAAAAGTGCATACAGTGTGCTTTTAATGTTTGTTTGTTATATAAGAATGCGAAAATGAATGTGAACATGATATTTGTTTGAATACAATGTTTAAATTAAAACATTGATCGATCGCAACGTGCAACACATCCGCAACTTAGTTTAAAATGTATACACGTTTGTATGACTGTTGGTTATTCCGATCGCCTTGTTGATCACCGAACCCAATTTGAAAACACAATACAATGTACTTCGTAGCTGAGCAGTAAATCAAATTCAGCGAAGGTACTATTTGTGCTTGCCGATTAATTTGAAAATTAATTGTAAGCTGTTATATGTATTGTTAACAGTATTTTGGAATTTAATATTGCTCGTATTTTCTGTTTGAAATAAAACAACACTTTTGGAGAGTTCCTATGCAGAGAAGAGAAAGACACTTTGATGTTCTGTTACTAAACAATGTACAATAAAAACGAAATACTATATGTTTCTATGCTGCGCACCTCTTGCATTATTGTTAGAGTTTCTAGTATGTAACGATGCTCAGCGAGTTTTTTTTATCATATAGTAAACATATTCTCTTTATATTGCCTCTGTAATTAACATGTAGTATGGAAACATAAATCTATTTATTTTTTATTTTTTTGGCGGGGGGGTGTTTATAGGCCTACCTGAGCGTATATTTGATATATGCATTCCTCTAAAAAATTATATAGAGCCAGCAAGAGAAACACTAATGCATTATCTCACTGTTACAACTGATTTTTATTTGAATATTTTTGCCGAAACGTCGCATCGAACAATTTATTAATATGTCTGAAATTCGACTCCACGCAACGTACTCACGGTCCAACAGATTATAATGAACAATCGAAGATAAATTACTGACTTAATAATACTTATAATTTCGGGAACAGGCGAACATCTGTTTGGTTACACTAACATTTACAAAGCCAATATGCACAACGTGTTATAGACATATCTGACCTAAAAACATTTGGGATTATTCAAAACTTCGACGAAAGATACTCGTTGTGATGTACTTAAATGCGAGAATTTTTTTTAATTTAGGCCGAAAATATTACCATTTACATGCACAGAAATGTGCGTATACGTTTTCACGATCTTCCATACATAACAAAAAGTTAAAGACCTAAATATTGGAATTCACTGTTCAGATAGTCGTCATGTCGATAATCCGATTGTATTACTTGTACGTATTTCAACAAATATTTTGAAAATATTTCAAATAAAGTCGTCTGACCTTTTCGATAAAAACTAGTGGAGAACACTTTAAACATTAATTCATATTTACACAAATAACTAAATTAAACCTATGTATGATGATCACACACACACACACACGCACGCACGCACGCACGCACGCACGCACGCACACACACACACACACACACACTTTTGTAGTGGAATACACGTGCACAGTTGAAAATCTAAACAGGTTTACAGTTGATATTCTAAACATATATTTGGAAGATATTGTATACTTGACGAAACAATCACGCTATTCCATCTATGCACAATGCTAACGCTAACAGTCTTTAGCCTTTTAATCTAAAACAGAAGGACGTTATCGACTCAAGAATATGTCTCAAGGTAGGAAAAGCATCCTTCCTGACGGAATAGATTATTGAATCCTCAAAGAGGCATTGCATTAATTAAGCTGTCAAGTTTTAAGTTGTTTAACTCGTTTCTATATACAAATCAAGTGCCTCCTTAAAGGAACATTGCAAATGTGTTCCCGATTTTCAAAACGGGTTATTCAACATTAACGTTTAATAATGTTATATTTATGTTTGTGCAGATTGATGTTTTTCTCTGTCTCAATGTGGCGTGTTTCTTGATATTCGGACTGTTAATATTACATCTTTAAGAACCCTAATCAAAGGCTTTGATGTCAAAGTCGTATTTATTTTTATAAAAGTAAAGCTTTTGATAAGTATCGGACACATTGTTAAACACGCAGGCATTCGAGGGCAATCTATTATCTTTGTTTGACTAGTTATCTTTCTAGTCGTAAACAAACGTAATCTTACCTGCAATGCATTCAACTCCTGTTAATTTTCTCGCCGGTGTCCTTCAAGTCTTTATTTTAGGTAAACGTATGATATATAGATGCACATATACATTGCATTTTTCATGAAGGAAAGGGGGTTGACGCGAGGTCAGTTCATGTCTCGATAAAAAATTATGCTTGATAGGAATAATCTCAATTATATATACATTTGTATTTTCGGTTAACAAAACTAAAGCTTGTACATCCCGACGCTGATTTTCTAAAATTTACAAATTCAGAAAAATACGAACTAGAAAACATCCAAACTGTAGCCGCGCAAATAACAATAGGATATGAATATATAAGTCAACGAGCAAGCATAAAAAATAACTATTACTTTATAATAATAAACTTTTGCAAAATAAAAAACTACTTATACTCCCTTTTGCCATTTGGTTCATATTTAGAATTTCGTATTATCTTCAATCAATTATAGGACGAATGCCATTTTATTCAAATTTGTTTTTACGTATGCTGTTTCTGAATAAAATCTTCTAGGTGGCGCAAAAAAAAAAGCAGAATCAATCCATTCCGTCAAAAGGCTTGTTCTCAAAGACCGATTCCGAATGCTTTATTTCATATGAGAAATGACGCTTTAAAATGTAACATGCGCGCTTAAGGCCACGACTTTTTTTTATTGGTTTTCAAAAATTATTTTGAAAATGGTCCATCGGGCGGTCGAAAAAAATCTTTGGAAAAAAAGTTAATACTAATAACATCAGAACAAAGACAACATATCTTTTATAACCTTAACACAGAGACAAAAAATCAAATTATGCAATGAAACACATCTATAATTTCAAATGAGATGAGTCCTAAAAGCACCTTTTGTAACATCAGGCAATTTTAAACACTCCATTACCAGTGATTTTTTTTGCTTTAATTTGTTACAGCCTGTGCCTTTTGAATTGGGAAAATTAGCGCGATTAACCGTGAAATTGGGAAAAATAGCGCGATAAACCATGAAATTGGGAAAAATGAAGCATTATAAATAGGATTATAAGTAACAGAATTGATATTGTTTTTAAGTGCATGTTCAGGGAGTTTTCTAGAAAAGTAGTCTGGTCAAATTGTTGTTTTTTTTAATCAATAAAAGTGGCAAGTTTGGGAATGAATTATGGACAAAAATGACTAAATTCAAGTTATATATTTTGTAAGATGTTTAAAAAATAAAGTTGAGACCTAGATTTAAGAAATCATAATTAAGTTATATGAGACTTGTTTCTAAAAAAAAAAAAAAAAAAAAAAAATAATATTTTTTTATTTTTTTTTATTTTTATTTTTTGGAAGTTGGGCTTTTTTTGGGGAAATTTTTGTCAGAATTTAGGGAAAAAACGTGTATTTTTGCGATTGGGAAGCAGCCGAAATTCGGCTGTAAATTTGAGCAAAAAAAATCACTGATTACATGACATGCGTTCTTCTCCCATTAAAACGATTGCGCTTCATTTCCGTACTTCGATGCGCACCATTACGCAATGCGATGCCTGTTGCATAAATCTTATAAATTATAAGATAAACTACTCACATGCAAATTATGTGTTTGCTCTAACTCGACTTATGAGATCGTCCATGAAAAAAAACGAGGTAGATCGATCCACGCGTCATCGCGGTAATGTTTGTTGAAGTTGTTGTCATGAAAACTCGTTGATTTACAACGCAAAACGTCTTAATTTAACTGACGCGAATTAATTTAATCATATTTGTCAACTTCGCTTTTGCTTCATTTTAATAATTTAATCCAAAGTTTAATGTTAGCAAGTGTACTTTTTTACTGGAATTGTAAACAAGGAGTCAGTTAAAAGCTTCTGAAAATGTGCAGTCTGTGTGAATTGACAGTTTGACGTCATCAAAGGAAAGCCGCTTTCTGTCTGAAGCAATAAAGCGACAAATTTTGCGCCAACAAAATTGGCTTCCTTTGTCTAGCCATCAACATGCCGAACCAATCGTGTGTTTGTTTCTCAATTGCAATCCTCCAATTTAATAATAGCACGTGCATAGCTCCGCCATCGAATCTTTTGCAGAGAACGGAGGCAGTGTTTAACGGTTAATTTGAGCTAGTGTTTAACGCAACTTGTGTTCCGATTTGCAGAAATAACTCGGCCCTAAGCATCAAATACATTTATCAATGATTTTCCGAGATATACCGATTTGTTCCGATTTCCAAACTTTCTGTACAGTTCCATTTAACTATGGCGGACGTGTTTACAAAATTCCTAAACACATACATCGTAAATAATGGCAGTGTTTTATTGGATTATTTATACTAATTATCAAATCAAAAAAAATCACTGATTACATGACATGCGTTCTTCTCCCATTAAAACGATTGCGCTTCATTTCCGTACTTCGATGCGCACCATTACGCAATGCGATGCCTGTTGCATAAATCTTATAAATTATAAGATAAACTACTCACATGCAAATTATGTGTTTGCTCTAACTCGACTTATGAGATCGTCCATGAAAAAAAACGAGGTAGATCGAGCCACGCGTTATCGCGGTAATGATTGTTGAAGTTGTTGTCATGAAAACTCGTTGATTTACAACGCAAAACGTCTTATTTTAACTGACGCGAATTAATTTAATCATATTTGTCAACTTCGCTTTTGCTTCATTTTAATAATTTAATCCAAAGTTTAATGTTAGCAAGTGTACTTTTTTACTGGAATTGTAAACAAGGAGTCAGTTAAAAGCTTCTGAAAATGTGCAGTCTGTGTGAATTGACAGTTTGACGTCATCAAAGGAAAGCCGCTTTCTGTCTGAAGCAATAAAGCGACAAATTTTGCGCCAACAAAATTGGCTTCCTTTGTCTAGCCATCAACATGCCGAACCAATCGTGTGTTTGTTTCTCAATTGCAATCCTCCAATTTAATAATAGCACGTGCATAGCTCCGCCACCGAATCTTTTGCAGAGAACGGAGGCAGTGTTTAACGGTTAATTTGAGCTAGTGTTTAACGCAACTTGTGTTCCGATTTGCAGAAATAACTCGGCCCTAAGCATCAAATACATTTATCAATGATTTTCCGAGATATACCGATTTGTTCCGATTTCCAAACTTTCTGTACAGTTCCATTTAACTATGGCGGACGTGTTTACAAAATTCCTAAACACATACATCGTAAATAATGGCAGTGTTTTATTGGATTATTTATACTAATTATCAAATTGCAAGGTTATACTTTTTTTATCTACTATAATATTGGGTTTGTTAAATATAATTAACATGTTAAACAATATAGTTGCGTCACAGACACGGAAATAAATTTTGATGGGGTCGACATTTTACTGACGCTGATTTTCTTATTGTCTGTAATTTTTACCCGAAATAAATTTTGAGAAGTGCCCATAAAAGGATTGGTACATGTACATAATGTGTCACATTGAAAAATATCCAGATCTCTGCAATATATGTGAACAATCGTTGATAGTACTTACTTGATTTTATTCGCAACCGTATTCAAACTGGATGTTTTTTTTCTCGTTTCGCTCGTTTTGCAGTGCGGTCGGGAATAAAATATATATAAAAAAGACGATTTTCCGATTATATTTTTTTCCCATTTTCCAAAAATTAGGGTCGGCGGTTTTGTAAACCAAGAAATATAAAAGTCGTGGCCTAAGAGAAAAGTGTAGCTCATTAATTAACAGTTCTTCAGACGCAGCATAATAATGTCCCCGACAAATGCAACATGTTACAGTGGCATTCAAGAAACGAGTATACATGACGTTTATCGAATTAAGTCAGTACGTAAATATGCGCGGCGAACTCCGCAATATCCAACTGTTTCGTCCTCTGCGTTGGAACTATCCTATTGCGAGACGACACTCGTGACTTCTTAACCAATGCTAAAAACCGTAAATATGATCGACTCTTTAACGCTGTTTCTTTTGACTCAAACATGTTTTCAAAGGCTTCTTTTGACATCATCCCAAGCTTCTATTTTAATTGCCACTATATCTTAAACACTTTACAAAAATATCAACCAATTACTTGTACTTTTAATTTGATGTTTTATTTCGTCATTATATTTTTATTGGTTTAGCTTATCATTTCAATTATTTCCGTCCAACAACATGCAACCGTATGTATACAGAGGGAGGAGAATACTTTAAGATATTGTCTTTAGTTCCAATCCCCTTTGAACATGTACACATTATAAATGTTGTATGAAATTTTACGAGCTATGAACTTTATACGTCTCATTATACTGTTTCGATCGCTTCATTTTCATTTCAGCGGTAAGGTACGTTTCGTTGTTTGTATTGTGTTGTTTTTGCTGCTGTTAAATTAACCGACCACGTTACTTACGCAAACGATAACATACACGCTTTATTTTACAGGACACGTTCTGAAATTTTTCATCCTTATTAAAGTTATTCTTTTTTTTCAAAAATTGAGCTAAACCTGTTAGAAAACATATCGTTTGGTTCCATCATATCGAGCGTCTGCTGGCATCTATCATATTTATGATATTGCTTGCATTAAAAACAATGCTCTCGTGATGACGTAACACGCATGCGCATTCAGTATTGTGTTTCACTCGCATAACTACGCTTTTAAATTTATCCCATCATCAGACGTGCATTGTCGAAATAAACCACTGTGGAATAAATTTACCTTTATTTCAGCAGTGCTGAAATATAGCTGTCACGCGCGGCGAAGAATGTTCATATTACTCGGAATCAACTATAAAGTAATCATTTTTAGTAAAATCGAATCAGATTCAACAAAACAAACAATTTGATACCAAGATGTAATATAGTTTTTACACATAATGCAACTCAAAAAGCAAATAAACATTATTTACAAATATTAAGTGCGCGTACTCGTGACGTCATTATTAATACGTCATACGACACAATGCATGTTTTTTCACGCTAAAGATGCAGTTGTTTAGTGTCTTTATTTTCATTATTTCTTAAAAATCGGGGACGTAGAGGTATGATAAACGAAAAACAGGTTGGTTACTGATCTTTTTGTAATGTATTAGGCTCGACACGATTAAAATAATGAAACAATGTTTGCTTAAAATATCTTTGGGATTTTCCGTCTAGTTCGATTTTCCTATTCTATGTTTAAAGAAATAATTTACGACTAAGAAAATTGATGGGATAAATCGAATACTAGGTCGGTGCCGAATAAAGCAAAGTTTATCTTGCTCGGCACGAAAATCTGAACCACTCGCCAAGGCTCGTGGTTCAGATTTTCTAAGCCTCGCAAAATAAACTTTGCTTTATTCGGCACCGATCTAGTATTCTCTATATATCTGAAAATATCATTATTGAAACCATATAGGCTATAGGCTATAGGCTATAACTTGAAACGTCAAAGATTATCATAAAGGCTGTCATAATTGGATATTTGATGTTTAAAAAGTTTAATGAATAAGGTTTTAGTGAAGCATATAAGGATATAAAAACTATTAAGATTGAGATTAACACATATGTAGAGGAATTTTATGTATATGATAACTGTGCACAGGGCTGGCATAGAACATTAAATAACAGTTCAATGTTAAATCTATGTTTATCGAAATTTTAAAATCAATTTTGAATATGAGTCCTACTAAGACATTTTACTAAGAAGTATGAGATACCTTTTCACTAGATTAAGATTGTCTGCCCATCCACTTAATATTCAAACCGGTCGTTATGCAAGAACAGTATTTAGAAATAAACGATACTGCATTTGTTGAGATTCGACCAATATTGAAGATGATTTTCATTATATTTGCCCAGCGTTTTGAAACATTAGACAAAAATACATACAAACATGTTATTACAAAAGGCCATCTATGTATAAATGTTTAAGTTTACTGCAATCGAACAATAAAATAGAACTAAGATAAGTATGCCTTTATGTATAAGAATCATTTCAAGTTTGAACATATATTCTTAATGCAAGAATCCTTTAAATGCTCATCATATTCTTTTTTTATGTTTTTGTTGTTTTTATATCTACGCTGTGCTCACGCCACTTTGTAAGCTAAGTAAATGATTTGTAAATATGTGTAACACTGTGTTCCTATCACAATTCGCATTGTGCTGTGTTCATTATGTGTTGTTGACGATGTACATTGTACAAGTCAGAATAAGTCAAAATAAACTGTCTGCTTGTCTTTAAAATATATACAAACACAATCAAAATGAGGAAAAAAATCAAGTACTCTCCCTTTCGCGCGTAGTGAATTTATTGCGGTTATGTATGGAACTGTCGGCTTTGCGTAGTTTAATATGCATTTAACGGGAATTACATACATGTTTGAAGGTAATTCTTTTACGTTACTTTTTTCATTAATTCAGAAAGTCTGTTACTCGTTTCCTTAACCGCTCGATACGCGATAACCGGATGATACTTATTGGAATGATGGCATTTATAAAACAAGTTGTGGAACGACGATAATTTTATCCAAATCTCGTTCACGTTTTAAGGGAATTTTTCACATATGTTGGCTTTTCCAAATCTTTAATGTTTAGTAGTCTTGTTAATTCTTAAAGTAAAAAAACCTGTGAACAAACAACAACAGATTTCTCGGTGGGATTCGAACCCATGTCTTCTGAAATCTTATGCGCTACCACTGCGCCATGCCAACGTTCGTGAACTACTTCGAAACATAAGACCTTAAGTAAACATTATGTATATCATCTGCCAATACCCTGGCATTTTTTCACGCAACTGACTTCGATACTGGATATACTGCATATAGTCTATACTGCAAATAAACTTATATCATGTATTACCAACATAGCGATTAAAGTACTGCTTTAAAGTCAGAGGCTTGCGTGGTGAAGTTGCAATTCGGAAGCTCTTGCTTCGAGAGGTCCCGAGTTTATACTCCGCCGAATTCACTTCATTAAAATGCTTTTATAAGTATTTACACATGCTCCAAATTTTACAGTTTTGTTAGTAATTTATTGTATGGTATTTGTCAACAACATGTGAACAAGTCCCTATAGCAAGGCTGTTCTGTTAATAATTTCAAACAAAAACGTAAACACATTTTATTTAATATATATAACCTTATTTTGTACACGAACTTAATCTATTTGACTGCGTTAGGAAATTTTTTAATGAACTTGTTTATGAGCTGAATAATTTCAGTATTAAACGTATGAAACCAATATTCTTAATGTTATTGAAATACGGCCTACTTTCAAATCAGGAATATGTCCTCTGTCGGTGTCGATTGTATTGTCCGATTTACAGAACTGTGGTCTCGCTGAATCACGTCTATTTATAATCACAATCGTGATCGCGTAAATGGGCGTACAACAAAGGTAATCTTGATAAACCCAACCAGAGTTGTTTTCATAAGTTATATTTATTTGAAGTTTTTTTCGGCGTAAGCTGTATTAAGCCAGCTTTTCACCTTAGCATGACCTTTGTATGCGTCCAATAGAATTCAAATAAAACTTCCGCGGCCAAGTACAGATGAATACACTTCATTGACTGCATTGGCTGATTTGAGAATACGACCAGAACATTGGAAACATGTCCGCGTCTTTGTAACACTGTTTTACTGCGTGTTCAGCATGAAACAATTTTATATCTAATGAAAAGGCTTAATATATTATTGCTGCTTCTTCCTGTATTTGCGCGATGATTATCTGAGATATTAACTCTATGATTCTACATTCTCAAATCTTTTCTATAAAGAAAGAATGCAGTTGACAATTGTTAATAGTTTTATTTGATCGTTCGTCAAAAAGTTGTAATTCTGTTACTCTTGTATCTTCAATGCAATTGAGTAATTAAATAGTAATTAAATTGAATGCGTTTTAATTCCCTTTTATTATTGTTTAATTTGAGTTACAATGCTATGACGTTTAATTTTATTTACACTTGAATGTATTATGAATATTGCTGGGCCAAGTGTGAGGTTGAGCGCTCTATAACCAGGTTTAAACCCCCAATGCTTTGCATTGACCGTTCCAAGGCGGTGACCCCAGCTTTATTCATATTTTGTGTTTATGTTGGTTTGTATTGTGCTGTATTGTGCTGTTTTGTACTGTTTGGGCAATCGGTCACTTGCCTTAAATAAAGGACCAACTAATTGTTTTTAATGAAAATTCAATACTGCTCCAGCAGCTGGAGTTTCACTTCTTTATATTTTATATTAATAGATAGAACAGTTTTACACTCAATCTCGAGAAGATTTTCAGCGCGAGAACGTTTGCACTTAAATGCTATTTTCTCATATTTATTACTAACTTCCATATTCCTGTCAACATGTTAACATGTTAAAGTATAGAGAGCAGTGGAAGCGAAAACTCACTTTAATGCATTGCATTTCAACTCGCGAGGTATATCGGGTCAATTTGCGGCCACTGTGTGTGAATGTCAGAGTTTACATACATGTCATCGCTGCGTCTCTACCCTATGTGCTGATCGGAGTTCGCGGCCAGGAAAATAATCGTTACATAATAAAGACGCTATAGCGTGAACTAGGTGAGCTGGAATTTTCTTTAGACCAGACAGATGTTAAATGAAGATATCCAGCGATATCATATGGTATGTCAATAATAGATTTTTAATTTGTTTTACAACAATACCATGATAAATATTATTTTTAATTAATTTAACAAGAATTATGCCATCATATTGACTAATGAATTAAGCATGAGCGCAATGATTCTCGATACTGTTAAAAATCGAATCAAATAGCAACGCCAGGACAAACCACTAAAACAGGTTTGTTCGAAGAACGCGCGTATAAATATTTAAAATATATACGGATACTTCGCGTGTGGCCGGTTGACTCATATGTTTTAATTTCACTTCCATTCTTCTTTTGGTTTTCTGTTTTTATATCTATACGTTTATGACCAGCAATATGTAAAAAATAAGCCGCGAAAACTCCGCGTATCTTCCCGTACTGCGTTTGCTGCAGATAAGAACTGCACAGAAAAAGACATTCGCTATCTTTGAAGTCATTATCTTTCATTAACTGCAACCACAATCAACGCCGTATATCTTTTTTAAAGATATTTCTTGTTTAACTTTTTCCCTGTTTTGAAAACATTTCGATGCGTAGTTTTGACCGACTTATTCGTGCGGCTTGTTTGCTTAAAAGAAGAGTTCATATTTCTATTTATCAGATATCCTAAACATATAATTATAAAGGATGCGTCACCAAGACGATCAGTAGCTTCAGTTGCTGATTAACACGTGCACCATAGTTGGCATTATCTTTAGCAAATCTTTGTCAACAATATTATCATACTAAATAACAATGAAGCTTTGAAATTGTTGCGTTCATCAGAAGTGCTACCGGTAGTTCATTTGTGTGCGTTTTTGATTCACTCACAGTTGTATTCTTACCTGCCTTGACCGACTTTCTATTATGAATTGAATAATTGGTAATGTTTACATGAATTTAAAAATAATTTCAGTACTGTTAGCGGGGAAAATCTATAAAACGCAATTTCAATCGACCCATAAACTAACAGTGGTCTCGCTGAATCACGTCTATTTATAATCACAATCGTGATCGGGTAAATGGGCGTACAACAAAGTCAATCTTGATAAACCCAACCAGAGTTGTTTTCATAAGTTATATTTGAAGTTTTTTTAAAAACTATTTCCCTGTTTAAGGACATTTCGGTGCGTAGTTTTGACCGACTTATTCGTGCGGCTTGTTTGTTTAAAAGAAGAGTTCATATTTCTATTTATCAGATATCCTAAACATATAATTATAAAGGATGCGTCACCAAGACGATCAGTAGCTTCAGTTGCTGATTAACACGTGCACCATAGTTGGCATTATCTTTAGCAAATCTTCGTCAACAATATTATCATATTAAATAACAATGAAGCTTTGAAATTGTTGCGTTCATCAGAAGTGCTACCGGTAGTTCATTTGTGTGCGTTTTTGATTCACTCACAGTTGTATTCTTACCTGCCTTGACCGACTTTCTATTATGAATTGAATAATTGGTAATGTTTACATGAATTTAAAAATAATTTCAGTACTGTTAGCGGGGAAAATCTATAAAACGCAATTTCAATCGACCCATAAACTAACAGTGGTCTCGCTGAATCACGTCTATTTATAATCACAATCGTGATCGGGTAAATGGGCGTACAACAAAGTCAATCTTGATAAACCCAACCAGAGTTGTTTTCATAAGTTATATTTGAAGTTTTTTTAAAACTATTTCCCTGTTTAAGGACATTTCGGTGCGTAGTTTTGACCGACTTATTCGTGCGGCTTGTTTGTTTAAAAGAAGAGTTCATATTTCTATTTATCAGATATCCTAAACATATAATTATAAAGAATTATAAACGCGGGTGGTTCACACTCAGTTGTTTTCTTACCAGCATTGACCGTCTTTCTATTGTGAATTGAATAATTGGTAATGTTAACATAAATTAAAAAAATTATTTTAATATTGTTTGCGGGGAAAATGTATAAAACGCAATTTAAATCGACCCATAAACTAACAAGACGTAATACCGTTTATGCAGAATACGCACCTGTGATATCCTAAACATATAATTATAAAGGATGCGTCACCAAGACGATCAGTAGCTTCAGTTGCTGATTAACACGTGCACCATAGTTTGCATTATCTTTAGCAAATCTTCGTCAACAATATTATCATACTAAATAACAATGTAGCTTTGAAATTTGTGCGTTCATCTATCAGGAGTGCTACCGGTAGTTCATTTGTGAACGCGGGTGGTTCACACTCAGTTGTTTTCTTACCAGCATTGACCGTCTTTCTATTGTGAATTGAATAATTGGTAATGTTAACATAAATTAAAAAAATTATTTTAATATTGTTTGCGGGGAAAATGTATAAAACGCAATTTAAATCGACCCATAAACTAACAATACGTAATACCGTTTATGCAGAATACGCACCTGTGATGTCCGAACCTTAAACGTACAATATGCAGCTACGATGCACGAATTATGTACGCGAAATATGCATATTTGAAGTCTGACCAATATACGCACAATACGCAACTGTGATGACCAACCCATACACTATGCACCTTTAATATCCGACACATATGGGCACAATTCGCAACCGACCCATAAACGCACAGTATACACACGTGAAAAACGACGCATACACGAATTTTTTTATGCTTTCCGATGGTTTATAGAGAAATATCAGTGAATTAAAAGTGATATTTCACTGGTTCAAACAGTGAAAAAATGATAATAAAAATTATCGATTATAATTTGACCGGAACTATTTTTTAGATATCTTTGGTTTCCCCATTGTTACCCGCCAATATTACCAAGGGTGATGACTCTGCATTGAATTATTATAAAAACATACGGATTAGCTTCCCCTGATCATACATGGGGCGCTCAACGGGGAATTATATTGCCCGGAATGGCTAAAATACAAAAAATAATCATAAGCGTAAAATAAAAAGAAAATTTGTCGGATATGGTGGAATACCAGTTTTATTTCACTCGTGATCATAGAGGACACGAGGGGACACGACTCTTACGACCAGTTTCAATTTATTGGTGAGGAGACGGGCGCCGCCAAGATTGCTTTCAGTCCAATGAAAGGGAATGACATGGACAAAAACACAACATATTACAAAACCGGATCGGTCGGCGCCCGGTATAACAACGACCGCACACTCCACCGCAGTCTCCAGGTTGGATGCGAAAAGTTAGCTACTGGAGCTAATGCATCGATCAAGTCGGCGACAAAGGGAACAACTATGCGTGTGGCAAAGTCCATGAACTGACGCACGAGCTGAAGCGCTACCGCTGGGACATCATCGGACTAGCCGAAATTAGGTGGCTAGGATTCTGAGAAACAAACAGATGAATGGCATAAGATGTGGTTCAGCGGTGAGGATTATATACATCGTCATGGGGTTGCTTTCATCGTTAGGAATGAGATAGTCAACAGCGTAATGAGTTACACCCCAGTCCCAAGCAGACCTATTTCCATCCGTTGATCAGCGACTCCTTACAACATCACAATCAGTCAGGTCTTGGCACCAACAGCTGACTATAAAGAAAAGGAGGAGATTGGACGGATCTATGAATAATTAGAGCGCATCAGTCAAAGTCCCCAATAAAGACAGCCTCAATGTCCAAGGCGAATCGAACGCCACTGTTGGACCAGACGCATATCAAGACTGGTCAAGGACAGTTGGTAGATTTGCTTTAGGGGAGACCAACGAAAGAAAGCAATCAACCAAACACGATGCACCCACACAAACCGTCTAGAAAAGCGATCTGGCATTCTCTAAACGGGCAAGTACAAAATCAGATCGATTTCAAACTAGCGCCGCAACGGTTCAAGTCCAGAATTAACAAGGCGAACACAAAAACGCTTCCTGGCGCATACATCGGCAGTGACCATGAGTTGGTGCTTATCACCATCAAGCTGAAGGTGAAGAGCAAGCGCATTACACACAGATTCAAGTAAGATTGGACTTGGAGAAATTGAAAGATCCAGTGTTAGCAGAGGTATTTCAATCACAGATAGATCGCAAGTTTGCAGCCATGCACAATTTAGACAATAACATAGCAACAACATCAAGAATGTCCTTCTGTCATCGGCCAAAGAAGTGCTTGGGAGAGAGAGACGGAAGAACAAGCCATGTGTGACGACCAAAATCATGAACCTATGTGACAAAATAAGAAAGTTGAGTCATGAGAAACCTGGACTCTATGGCTAATTACCAGAACGCGAACAAGGAGGTTAGGAAGAAGTTGAAAAAGGCTTAGCAGAAATGGATTGAACAAAAAATAATCATCATCGACATGAGATTCGCTGATGGCATTGGACTCATGGGTGGCACCAATAGTGAACTTCAAGATTACACAAGCAAGCTATGAAATAGAAAGAGCATACGGGATGTAGGTCAGCAAGAAGTAGTCAAGATCATGGTGAACAGAATGACCAACACCAGTTCAGTCATCACCATGAACGTCGAGAAGCTTGAAGAAGTAACCGGCTTCAGGTACTTGGGCGCAACCCTGCCACAGGATAGTACTAGTGCCACTGAGGTCCGAATAAGAATTTCCATGGCAGACTGAGAGGATTGTTGGCAATCAGTTCTATCAGCTTCCCCACGAAGTACATGCTCTTAAGTCCATCGTAGTCCCCATCTTACTCTACGGCTGCGAGACTTAGACGCTTCACGCGGACACAGAACTCAGGATTCAGGCATTGAAAATAAATGTCTCCGAACACTGCTCCGCATCTCCTATACGGAGCATAAGACCAACGAGTACGTCCAAACATGAATGCAACACTTGTTGGTCCACAAGAACCCCTACTAGCGACTGTCAAACGAAGAAAGTTAGCTTGGTTTCGACACGTCAATAGACACGGATACATAAATCGGGCGAAACAACATTTTTGTTGAAATGACGAGAACTTGACGCAGGATCCATCAAAAGTAAAAACAGTTAAAACTGTCCGTATGCGTTAAACTGTTTCGTGTGCCTTTTGTGTTACAAAAGATACGCACACATCAAATACCAGGCGGGTGTGCAATTTACAGGCAAACTTCAAAGCCTATTGGAACATATGGACATATACTTTTGTCTGGTAGCATACATCCGAAAACTTATTTCCCAAAATGAGACCATGTTTTTTAGGTTTACTCCCGATTGTCCCACATTTTTATTTTAAGAGTAAAATATCGATAACGGAACATACAGGTAAGTCGCATATCTGGGGCTCGAAAAGGGGTATTTATTTCGTGTATTTATTTGATTAAATTAACAAAACATAAACACAAAAGTGTTTCTCGATAAATATTTTATTTTTATTTTCTTCCAATAGAGGGAATATAGACACACTTTATTAACATTTTATATTTAATCACAAATCGATTTAATACCTATAAAAATGAAATATGAATGTATTAAAAAATCAAACAATCTCAGGTAATTTGTTTATTTAACAATCTCCATTTAATCTTAATATTTCGATTCAAAGCATCAATCATTCAATCCGTTATTTAATCTCCCCTTTGAATAAAGATTCTGTACACTTTAATTCGAATGGCATACTAACACTACTTAGTTATAAGTAACACTGTTATAAGATCAATGAGTATACAAGTATACATATTAAAATACAAATCTGAATCCGTCAAGCAAAATGCTCATCCCTTCGTGTTTATTAGTAAATAAATAACGTGGCATTTTGAAAAAAGTGAAGTTAGGTTAATTTATTGATAACGCATGGATATATATTAATGCATGTTTGAGATGTTCAACTGTTATTTAATTATATAAAATAACAGTTTTTATTTATCTTATTTTTTTTAAATTTAAATTGTATTTATGTTACAGCAGACAAACAATAGATAATTATCGTTTTATACTTTGATCGTAGTTAATCATAATAAATCCTAGACATGATATTTTTTACACTTGTATTACCCATCTTACGCCTCTTCACACCTATTTGTACGGTGTATTGAATTTCTAAATGTGGGACAATCGGGACGACACCGTTTTTTATCTATTAAAATCTGTCATTTAATCTCGTAATTAACAACACTCATTATGATGAAGGAAAAGTAATAGTTATGCAATAATGGCGGGTTCTTATACAAGCATTATAAATTAAAACTATAAAAAAATGAAAACACATTCTGACCCATTCAAACGGAGTGCGCCTGTGAATGTATGCTGTATAACGACAGACAAACAAATATTTCGGTTAGAACAAAAATAAGCCTGTAAGCATATATATATATATATATATATATATATATATATATATATATATATATATATATATATGTATATATATATATGTTGTATATATATATAAATATATATAAATATATAAATATATATATGAGGGTCTCGCAACAAATATTATATAGGCCAAACTGGCGATAAACTTAGAAATAGACGATCTGTTCATAAACAACAAATGCGAGACCCCTCAACAAGACAGATGCCTTTAAGTAAACATTTAGATGAATGTTCACATTATGAACCAAAATTTAAAATATTGCCATTTTATTTTCGATCAATATTTCAGCTAGGTTAGCCAAAGGACAACATGTGTATTTAAACCCCAATTAAATTTGAATATTTATTGACGTTATGACGTCATAATTGATATGACGTTATCTCCATGACATTTTGACGTTGTAATATATTGTATTATGCCCTGATGAGCTATGGTTATATCAATATATATTTTTGTTATATACCTGTTTAATGTTTTAACAAAATACAGGTTGTACCAATCGTTGAAATAAAAAATCCCGTATTACGCTACTCGTTATTTCCAATTCCGTATTACCATACTAGCCGGACTACTTTGACCCATTTAATGACGTCACATTACTTGCACGGAAAATAGAAATATTTTATATTACGAAATATATTACGTAGTATATCGTGTGACGTCATTTCTGTGGCGAAACACAATAGTTTTATCTAAACTCTCTGAAATTGAAGGACATGTCGGACGTGGTGTTTTTTAACAGTAAACTATGTGTTAAAAACGTTTTTTGGAGTGTGTGTTTATCATGCATAAATGTATATTTATAAATGTAAATGTATAAATATCCAATACTTTGCTTTAAATTGTACCGATATATTTTTGATGTCTATGATTCGAATGACCTGTGACTTTGTTTTTTTGCATATTGTATTTGATATTTCATGTATACTCATGGTCATATTGCCTACTGTATTATCAAATAAACTCTAAACTCTATATTTTGATAGGAATACAATACAATAGTGTGGTTTAAACTAATTTTCGATAAAGACATGGAAGATAGAAGTGGAAGTGCATATCGTTTAAACGTTTTTGTTATAAACATCGGATTAAAGTTGTCAACTTAATTGTTATAAAAATTGGATGAACGATGGCATTAAGGTAAGCGTGTTGGAAACCTGTGTTTTCCCGGTTCGAATGTTTAAACGTTAATTTACATAATCTGTATTCATACGCGTCTTTAATAAACTATGGCGTACCGTTTTAGTCATTGTTTTGTCAGTTTTGTTAAAGTAAAAAATACATTTGTTAACTGTTTTCGTTAGTTGTTTATATAATAAAAGGAATATTACGCTAGTCAATTGTTCTCGAGTGATACAAACTCTTGGAACAATTGACAAGCGTAATATTCCGTAAAAAATCACAGACACGTGTTTTGACTTTTATTATATCGCTATAAGAAAATTGCCTGCGCATCTGCACAGTCTGGTCAGGAGCTACTATTTCCGCTCATAAGATCATGGAACCTTGCATGTCTTTATAGCATTAAGGGTAGCTCCTGGCTAAACTTTTCAATTGCGCTGTCTCGTCAGAAGCTACGCTGGTCGGATATGGCATAAGACCCATGTTCGCATGGCGTAACGAATATAACCCTAACTTTGCATATTTCGTGCTGACTTCAAACGTTACTGTTTAGTAGATATATTTTTTTTGCGTCGACACTTCAATGTGTAAATAGCGGTATTCGGAGCTCAGCTAGTCACATGTACGAACAGCGTTCTAGAGTTGTATGCAGTTGTGTCACATTAAAGCTACCCGAGTTGATGTTTGTATATTTTTCCATTTTTGTTATGTGTCTCAAAAAAGTGAGTTTGAGTCAAAATGTGTTTGTATTTATGTCAGATGTGCATTTTTTTCGGTAAAATCGGTCAAGAAATGCCCAAAATTCAGTACAAAGATAGGGCTTTTCATGTCTATACATGCCCAGAAATAATCTAAATTTAAACACGCGCGGGTCACATGTAAAACCACGTGACCATTGCATCATTGTTCACAACGCCAGTTGCATGAATGATGAATAATTATGTCATTACCCGTTAACAATGGGACAAGCAAACAGACAGTACATAGCAGCGTAATCTTTTTTGCAGCGTGATTTTTTGTCAATATCTATGCATATTACTCGACAAATTTCAATAAAATTTCATCAAGCTTGATAAAAACTCCCTTTGTTTTCAATCCACAAATCGGCCTTATTGAATTCGCTCTGATTTGAGAAATCGTTTCTATGCAATCAGCGTGCATTCTAACTGTTTACTAACATGATATTCAATACACAAATCATGTTTTATAATCACTTTACTAGGGCTATCCGTCGAAATAATTCGTTCGTAAATTGCTTGTGTTATTTAGTAGTTCTTCTTTGTTTTGTAAATAGCGTGCTAGGTGGAAATCACTTGAATTTGGCGCTCACATGACCCAAAGCGTGTATACGTTACAGGTTAATAATAGTCTTGAGGATTCCGTCATTTACATGATTAGGTTCCTTTTTCTATTTTTTTGGCATTTTTTGTCACAATTTTTGCGAAAATCAGTATTTAAGAGTTAAGCTTTAGAATATATCTGACGAATACTGATCAATTCTGGTCAGTTGAGATAACCGAATTGTTGTGAGACATATCAATTTGGGCGACTTTAATATTCGCTTATTGACAAAAACTCGAGGTCATCTAAATGTGAATGAAAATACAAAAAAACACGTGGATTGAGGTCAGTTCTATATTAATGCCACAAGTACATGAGCTGAAACCCCAGACAGTTTACTCAGTTACAATACAAATATTAAGACAGCTTTGAGTAATGTTACACGTATTATCGGGTAAAGACTATCCAACGCATGACTGAAAACACTAACATTAACGTACATTACATACATATAGGCATAGCATTTCAATGCAGTATCTTTGAAAACATACATTGCAAGATAAACAAAACTACTAACAATATTTTAGGAACTGTAACTACCTGATATAAATATAATATCAAATAATATTAATAGAAAAATATTCTAACGTTAAAAAATAAAATTATAATTTGAATACAATAAAATATTATCCTTGTCATGCGATAATAGGTCTTATGTCATAAACGGCCAGGGTGGATCCAGACCAGCCTGCGCATTCGAGCAGTATGGTCTGGAGCTATCTTATCCACAATGAACCGTGTGTGACTGTATAGCGGACCAATAAATGCGAGCGATTATAACACATTTCACATTGTAAACGTGCGCTATTTACACAAATACAACAGACAATGAAACATTCAAACTGTTAAACATAAAATAGATCAGATTCACGTTTAAAATGCGAACGTTTTAAAAAGAACATAAGACTTAGAGTACGTTTATCAAGAGTTAAACAAACATAACAAATGCGACAGGCATTACATGTACATGTATATTATATTTGACTAGCATAAGTAATGCATTCGAATTGTTGTCTCCTTATGCAACGAAACAGCACAATAATTTCCATAAAACTGGAATCGCCTTCTATTGTGCAAATACGTGTCTAGAAAATACCAGCAGTAATACTATGTACAATTCATAAGAATCACATTTCTTTCCATTGAATCGAGTACCAGTAGGGCCATTTATGCATTTGCAAGAACCAGGGACGAAATTTTCCGCTTTGATATATTTTTTGTTAAAATGATTTTCTTCTAAACGAAAGCGATTCTGTAGGGAAAGTTTCGTACATGATTAGTCCGTGCGGACTGCAGACGATAATCAAGGACGATGCTTTACGAACATGCATTAAGTCCGGTTTTCCCGCGGCACAGTTGTGTGTTTACACAGTTTACACAGTCAAATGTCAATTTATTCAATTCACGGCCCCAGATCAATAAAACACAGTCAAAACAATCATTGCGAAATTAATTTCGAAATGTTGGAAAATACAAAATGTAAAAATACAGCCCAATTATTAGACCAACGGCCTGTGTGTAGCGATGGTACAATACCAAACTATTGCATATAACTTTTTGTGGTCAATACTCCGAATATATGTTTCATTGACCCATCCATGTAGTAACTGCTTGCCATGAACACATTAGATTGGTATAAATTGTGTCCCCACATATTTAGTTGCACTATACACATAGCTTGTACCCCTAAATTTATCCCTTTTATTATCACAGTCAGTTTCTGAATTATTTATCACAGTCAATAACAGCCACTAGCCACAAGCACGATCGTAATTTCCGGAACACTTACGCCGCCGGGAGATGTATTTCATCACAGTCACGTATATTCATAGGAACGCTTTATTGTTGGCATTTATTATTCGAGATCTCATGCATATCCTAAGTACTCGTAAACATGCAAACGATGTTTACGGTGTAAGAACGGTATACCATTAAATCATGTATCCCACGAAGCGCTTGGAATGTACCATTATTTAATTTTGAATGCACATGTATAAACGTCGGGAGATATTCTTCACTGAATACCCATGCCTTACATATAAATCGTATCCCAAAAGCTATGCCGACTTTATCCCACTGGGATTAGGCCAGCATTTGTTTATTATCTGTTTTACGGGAGCGACCAACCCTATTTTTCGACAAATACAGCTAAAAATAAAAGTCACTTTCGTTTTTTTTAATTTACATTTCACCCGCCGACCTAGTATTGTATCCAAAACTAGAAAAAATTGCGCAGATTGCCGAAAGTGTTGTTCAAAATTTGTTTATAATACGGGTTGTTTCGTTGTTCCAATTCGACTTGCAAAGCGTCAGCGATTTTCATTGGCTATTGCAGCCAATACCACACGCTATTAGCCAATCGGTGAGTATTTGACAAATGATTTTCATATTGCATTTCCGAAATGGCGGACATTAACATCAACGAGACAAATGTAGCATATTTTAAAATCAAATTAATTCAAAACGGAGCAGAAACAATTTCAATTAGAAAAGATAATCTTCAGAACACCATTGTTGATATCATGCCCATATTATGTGATATGAAATTCAAAATAATAATGAGTTTTTGCAGATGATTCAGAGGTGTCAACATCGATAACTTTCGGTGTGTAAAAAAGTTTTGGGTAGGTTTAATAAATATGCGTATTTATTAAAATGCATATCCTGTAATATTTTTATAGATTAAAATCAACATCCAGAAAATGTCCAAGAAGTACTACTTTACGTTTCTTTATAATGAACATGAGGACTGAACCACAGGTACTTGCATCAATAATCCCATTCCCCTGCCAACCATATATATTCTTTATTTAGAAAAAAGTATGCAACCCAGCTTCTGAAGAAAATAGTATTGGGTCCCGATGTTCTTATGTCCGTCAAAGTCACAAGAAAGTTTTATTTATTTTTCTTGACATTATTTTTCAAAAATGAGTTATTATTTAGCCGAAATATGATGTTCTATCAACTGTAAATAATGTTTTCATACTGCAAGATTTGTACTGCAAGGAATGCAAATAAATTTATCACACCTCAAGCTCTGTTGATAAATGTACTCAGTGCCCTCGTTTGGCCGTTTTTGGGGACGAAATTCGGCCACATTCCCACCTTAAAATAGTATACTTTCTTCCCCTATTTCTTCTAAAAACTCCACACTCCAAAACATTTTTTTTTAACTTTTATACCTATGTTGCCAGCTGGTATCTTACTATAAATCTTTGATTAAATGTATATTTATGTAAATTACATTAAAATAGAGCAATATTAAGTGTTGAATGATTGGTGAAAAGATCTTGTAAAATTCCCCTTTTCGCCGAAAACGACGTGAAATTCCCCCCTCTAAGGGCCCCGGCCCCAATCCCCCAAAGTGTAGCAAGGGCCCTGGTGCTTAATCGGCTCTATGTATTTGTTCCAAGGGTTATTATTATCTTCACATTTATATAGCTCTCTCTGTTTATATATATCCAAAACATGTACTTGCTGTTTCTCCTTAAAATAATACAGACAACACATTCCATAGAAATTTTCATTTGAACTTAAACTGTGAATAAGGGAGGAACAAAATAATATGTGCAACAGTTTACACCATTTTATTTTGACAATGCTGTGAGTCTTTTACGAAATTTTTAAAATAAAATACTATTTTAAAATATACAATTACATAGTTCAAAAGTTGTGTTCTATATATAATTAATCTTGCGAGTAAGTTATATACAGTCAGCAGAGTAATTCTACTAGAACAATTTAAATCCTTGCTACATGTGCTATTTAATTCTTTATACGGCTTTCACTTAAGAAAATGTTCAATGAATTAAATCTAGGTTTCAAGGTATATTGTGTCTTTTACCTCAATATTTTGTTGGTGCTTATGTGAAGCCAATGGACATGATACAAAACCTACGAAGATTACCGCCATAAAATGTCACATACAAAATACTAATCACATAACCCATGCGTTTTGAGAGAATAATATTGTTTAACTCTTTATTATATAAGTTTACATTAAGCATGCGAAACAAGGACGGGTTATTTTTAACTCCAAATGTATGATTTGATCACATCTAGAAGAAGAAAACACTAACATGTTACACACCACATATGGAACCACTGACCCTTGCGGTGTCTGTGTTGTTAGGAAATATCAAAGACATTAATCTATATAAAACAGTTGACCCCTGAAGCGCAAACAGTTTTGACCACGGAGACATGCTTTGAGGAAACTTAGCAATGAAGTACTATATGGTTGGCATGCAACGCAACAAACCAAAGGGCCTTGCGATTTCAGAGAATGATTATATTATTTATATTTATAAGCAAAACAGTAACCACTAGGGAGGGCAAATTTTCTGCATGATTTGAACAAACTTCAAAGAGAACCTCATAACGATGTTGCACACCAAATATTGTAGTCATGCCTCTTGTGTTCACTTTACATATATATCCACTATAACTCTCTCTGAATATAAAATGAAATGCCGCACATGTTTTTATAAGTCTATAACTCACGGTTTTTAAATAAAATATTCACATTTTATGTACTAGAACGTTCACTACACAAAGTTTGGATCAAGATCAATTTAAGCGCAGTCTGATCAGGATCCAAAGTGTTCGCTTAACATCTTTAGAAGTACTGACTGAATGACAATTATGTTGAACAGTTTGGATCCTGATCAGACTGCTCTTTTTGGAGCCAAAATGGTCGCAATCGCCCTAAGGTCCAATTTCCTGTAATGTGGCTCATTTTTTTTTCTTATGTCAGATTGATACAAATTATCATGATATAAAGCAAGTCTGTTGTATATTAAATAGTATTTTTAGTGTGCATATTCCACCCATGGATGAAAGTTACAAAGTTGGTTGTTATTTAAAGCTATTAAACAATTTCAAAAGTTTTCAATTCTTTTTTATTTAAGTCAAATGCATGCTATATTTGTTATAAACATGCATATGATAAACACTCAACAAAAGTTTAACGATCACTATAATACACTACACACCTGGCGTGGTTAATGGTCTCTATTGAAGCAATATAGTATAATACATGCGAAAGGTGCTTTTACATATAAATATATATAAAAATATGTTTACTATTATTATAAAAAGCTTCTACAACAGTGTAATAAGATATATAAAACACTAAAAGGTTAATGCAAGTATACATAAGGTTAAATTGGCTTATTTTTAAATTTTCAAAAATAAAAAAAATATATCAATTTAGACAGTTTTATTTTTATCTTTTTGGTAGACTGCTCACTTTTCATGATTTTATTGTTATTTTTATTTATCCCCCCCCCCGACTCATTTTTTTTGAAAAGTTTACCGTTAAACAAATAAAAAAATGCTGGCCTTAAGGAAAGTATACTACGAGTAATGCTGACGGTCGTCTATGCGGTGGCAAAAGAGGCGTCGCGCCAGGCGAATCTCTCGTCCCCGAGGAAATCCGCGAGCTGCTCGTTGTAGGGCCGATAGAGCTCCACCAGAAGGCGCTTGGTTTCTGGTAGCATGGGCCCGGCCGACTTCCGCTTCTTTGACTCGTAGAATGGGGCCATGTTTGCCATCTGCGTGAGAACGCGGTCGTTGGGGACGTCTAAATGGTCAATTTAAACAGAGTCGGTTTTAAAGTTGCAAATGCTAGTGACCGATTTCAAATAAAGTGGCATTTCAGAGTTTTTCTTTTTTAAATTGTTAACACATTGGGAACTATTAACAAATGTTAGATCGTGTATGCGTTTATTAATACCACGTGCCAAGCATCACGTTGTAATAATCACTGATAAGCGGACCGCATAGGCTTATCAGGCACGACACTTTATGCTTAGATGGGTTTTCGTTAAAAAGAGAGAGAAAAAGAAAACCGATAAAACCGGAAACCTTATTGCATGTGCTTAAAGTGTCGTCTTAGAATTATCTTAGACAACACTTTAAGCACATGCAATAAGTGTCGTCCCTGATAAGCCTGTGCGATCTGCATACAATTATCTTAGACGACACTTTATGCACATGCAATGAGCCCTGTATTACAAGAGCGCGTTTCTCATATATGTATTTGTTTGAATGAAGTTTTAACTTAACAGACGTCTAGTATGTTCCTCTCCATCCAGACTTATATATGAGGGTAATACTTATACTGATGTGTCGATCTGTTAACAGAGCCGAGTGTTAACAGAAGAATTATTATCCAGTTTTTGGTAAGACTTATTCAAGAAAGTATTTTTTTTCTCGATTATATCGAAAGCCGTGGGCTTCAACAATCTCTCTCAAGTATGAGAACATTTTTTTTTTAAAGAACATGTACTTTGTGACTTAAAGGGACCTTTTCACGTTTTGGTGAACTGACGCAATTAACAAAAAAGTGTTTCAGATTCGCAAATTTTCGTTGTAGTTATGATATTTATGAGTAACAGTAATACATTTACCATGCTCTTAAACATACATTATATGCATCTAGTGACGATTCAAAAACCTGAAAATTATAAAGCGTTGCAACTCAAAACGATTGAATAATTTGGCGAGTTATGTTGTTGTGGTTATATTTTGTGACACAACGAGGATTGTTTATCAAAAGTATAAAATACATCATTCATCGGATAAGCACGGATGGCCGTGTTGTCTAAGCGTCAGACTTTTACTCCAGGGGTCAGTGGTTCGAGCCCAGTTGATAAATACTTTTTTTCTTATTTTTTTTTTACCTTGCTTTGTAGGTCCAATGTTTACATTCATCAATATAAAGCATATAATTACAAACTTCAATACATGCCAACTCTGTGAAAAGGTCCCTTTAAGGAAGATCCGGAGAACAGACGCGAATGATGATCAAGTCAGCGCCTCACGGTCGTAAGTAAGAGACCTATCCAGTGCACCTCTAAAACTAAATAACATGTTTGGACTATTGCCTGACGGACTCTATTATTATTATTGCCTTTTTGCACCGGTGTGCACCACACTCGAACACTCACCGACGTTTAAAAAGCGGAATATGTCCGTCATGGTGCCCTTTATGTCCACCGTGTAATCCTCGTTCCGGAAAATCAAGATCTGCTCCCGCGGAAACGCATTTAGCCACTCCAACAGGTGCACGATGTAAAAGCTCGTTAAGATTGGAGCCTGCAGTAAGCAAAGACAATACGATAACATTTGAAAGCATTTTCGCGTGCTTTCTCAACGTCCGTGCGGAGATCG
The DNA here is from genome assembly GCF_020536995.1 of Dreissena polymorpha. NCBI lineage: Eukaryota > Metazoa > Mollusca > Bivalvia > Myida > Dreissenidae > Dreissena > Dreissena polymorpha. Next base: position 46,260,427 of record NC_068358.1, on the reverse strand, counting down.
GACTGTTTTTTTATAGCTTATCAAATCCTTGCCGTCACTACGAATGCCTTGGTGACGATCCATGTAAACGATATTTACTATTACATATGATTTTAAGCAGACGTTGGTAAACCTTTTTCTATTATTTTTCACTGTAAACAATATATAAAAATGCCCATTTACGTAAAAAGCTGTATGTACGTCGTCGCCAGAGAAGGAGCTCTGTCAACGGAATAATGAATACATGTTCTTCCGTGTACCAGGTTTTATTCCGCCATCATTTTATACAATAAGAATTGAAAATTCATAAAAAAATCTAAATTATTCTACTTTTGTAGCATTTTACTAAATTGTCAGAGTTGGTGGATCCATATTTATGCCCCCGGTAGGGTGGCATATAGCATTTGAACTGTCTGTCCGTCCGTCCGTCAGTCCCTCCGAAAACTTAAACATTGGACATAACTTTTGCAATATTAAAGATAGCAACTCGATATTTGGCATGCATTTGTATCTCATGGAGCTGCACTTTTTGAGTGGTGAATTGTCAAGGTAAATGTCATCCTTCAGTGTTGAAAGTAAAAAAAATACAATCCAAAGGAAGTAATAAGCTTTATAAGGGAAATTATTTCTCAACCTGCCAAATGATATATTGAACTTTCATTTCCAAGTGGCGCAATAGGGGGCATTGTGTTTCTGACCAACACATCTCTTGTTTTTCTATGTGTTAACATACTGAGCTTACCGGCAGCGTTTTTTCTAAAGGACTGATCGTAAATGCAGTGACGAATGCTATGGGAGCTCGTGCATGCCTTCCATCGTTCAATGGAAATTACCACATGGTCATGGAAGGATTGTGCCGTTTTGCCGTATTGACCATGGAAATAGTGAGAATACAACCTGAAAAGTCGGATGCAAATGTGTAATAAGGTGGTCATTGCGAATGAAATGGTCTATAATCGTTATTATTTTCTTTTGTTTACATTTATCAAATAAAACATTTAAGGATGAGCTTCAAAAAAGGCCAACATCTGTCATATCTTTGAAAATTACTGTAACCCCGAATAACGTTACCTGTCGACGGGATCCCGTAGCATGAGTAGCAGCTTGACGTTCGGGTTGACGTGGTGGACGGCATATGGCGTCGTCCAGAGCAGCTCGTCGGCGCCGGGCGTGTTTTGCGGCAGGTTGCTCTCACGGAAGCGGTCCCAAAAGTCCATTGGATCACCGTTACCTAATACACGTGGGAAATGTAAAATAATGCATGAATCCGGATCTGCATTACTTTGAGAAAAAAAAAACACTTTATAATTCGTATGTTTACTAAACGCTGACTCATATTACCCACTATTTCGCAAAAATAATAACGGTTGAGAAAGTATGTGATTTTTTAACACAATTATATGTATAAGGTTTGTTTGTACTCACAAATTAGTATTTTTTTTTCAAAAGCTAGAAAAATCCTAAGTTTATTTCAAATCAATATAATGTATAAAAAAATACATAATTGTATTTTTGGTTCGTTCTGGTATGGAAAACACCATTTATATACGACGTCGAGAACCATGAAGTTGATGTAAAATGTTATAAATGCATTGATGGTATGACATGATATATTATTGTATATAGATTAGGAGCGAGCATAAATGTAATCAGTGATAAAATGCAATATTAACTTATTTACAAACAAATCCGTGATTTTGTTGTGTTTGCCATTGGTATTTGTGGTCTGCAATTTGGAACTAAAGAACTGGTTTGTAAACTCTTCCAAGGTCATTCCCATCTTGAACTTGCCGAATTTACCCGCTGTAAACCACAAGAAACAAGGGGTGAGAAACAATAAATTACGAAAGTTTAAGCTTAGGGCCTTTCCATGTATAAGTGCTTCGTTTTATTTGTGTAAACATTAGTAGTGAACATTGGTCTTATATAGGTGAACATTTTATGGAGTTTAATATTGCATAAAACATACATAGAAAACTTCACAATGGTATGCGGGTAATATCATGTTTCGGGATTAAATAATATAAGTTGTAGTTTAAAAAAGCGTGTCGTAAAAGCAACATTTCTTTACATTACCGTACCAATAAATCGCATAAAGACGACATGTTATTGGCTCATGGCTATTTTTACTGAAATTTGCATTTCAATACTGTGTTAATATATATAATTAACTGGTTTAAAGTGTGCATACTTTCCACTCGAAATCGCGATCATAACTTACTTGTTTCAAATCGCCTTCATGACCAGTACCAGATTTCTTTCCCAAAAATGCCCCTGTTCGGAATGATATCCGGGTGCATGTGCAGACGCTTGAATAAGTCGGAAGTTGCGCTCTTGCACATTCCGATCAGTTGGAAGTATGGAAGGCAGCGGAACGTGTTGCCATCGAGCCAACAGGGGTTCTTGTAATCCGGCAGGAATGTCGGGGGTTTCTGCAAAGTACATACTACAAAATAAAGGGTGATGACGATACGTGCTGCAAGGCTACAGTTATTGTTATTGCCAATAGACCATAAATGCAAAATAATAATGGTGTGAGACCAGGTCCGCAGCCATGGTTTTGAAAAGGGGGTGCACATTTTCTCATCAATGATTGTTATTGATCAACGAAGTGGCGAAGGGGGTAGGTGCGGGAGAGACTGCCCCCCTCCTGCAATCGGGGGGTTGGAGGTCCTTCTCATAGAAAATTAAAATGCAAATTAAAATCGTGCATTCTGGTGACTTTTTATTTGTAGTTAGAAACTGAAGTCAGAGAGCATCTTTATATGAAATTTCACTTTCATTGACCATACTCAGTGACTGACACAAAACGCCCCCCCCCCACCTGGCTACGGGTATGGAGGCGGTTGTGACGGAGCGGGGCCGCTGAGCATTGTGAAAACTAAGAGGTCACGATGCGTATTGCGACCTACAACATAACTATACCACGCATTCCAAAATATGCCTTGACGATATGAGTCGTGTTCTGACACAACTGGGCTTAATGCCTGTGCGTAAAGTGTCGTCCCAGATTAGCCTGTGCAGTCCGAACAGGCTAATCAGGGACGACACTTTCCGCCTAAACTTGATTTTCGGTAAGGAGGGACTTCCTTGAAACTAAAAATACCATAAACGCGGAAAGTGTCGTCCCTGATTAGCCTGGGCGGACTGCACAGGCTAATCTGGGACGACACTTTACGCACATGCATTAAGCCCAGTTTTCTCAGAACGCGACTTTTTTTATGTACTTCTAATTCATGGCAACTGACAAGTGCACACATTAAAAAGAAAGACTGGCGAATCTACATATGGCGAAATAGTGTTGGCGTGCGTGCATAATGAACAAATATGTTGTGACGCGTATACGTTTTGCAAAATAAGCTAATAAGATTAAATAAAGAAAAAAAGGGCTTTTCAAACAATGGAATGACTGCTGAATTGTTCGCTGATTCGATACGCCTCGCTGTTTGGTTTTGTATGACTTCGTGGTATTTGAACATCTGTGGACCAATCTTAATACATATAAAGTTGGATGCATCCTGTTTTGTGTGTTAAGAGACAAACTCATTAGATGTTCTACTATCGAGGCATTTACCAAAAAACAAACATACTGTATGCCTTACCATACAGAGGATGTCCTCCACACCCGTCATCCGCTTGGGCCCCGCGCAGGGATCCGGCATGCCTGGAAACTCTGGGCTCTCCTTTATACCCGGACCGAGGGGTTGCAGATTAGTCAAGACGCCTGGAAGCTTGTTCGCTATCTGTGATATATCCGTCATCCTCATAGAAACCATGCGTTCTGCCTTTGGGACACTCCGGTCTGGAATAACTTGCGATATGGCGTCTGTTTGCTTATCGTTTTGGGGTGCTTGCGTTGTATTAACCGTATCTGTTAGTTTGTTCCCTGTCTGCGATATATCCGCCATCGGCAAACGAACCAGGCGTTCTGCTTTAGGGACACTCCGGTCTGTTGGAATAACGTTTGCGTCCGTTTGCGTTTCGTTTTGGGGTGATTGGGTGTTTTTAACAATTCCTGTATTAAATCTGTTTGTAAGTGAATCAGCGACATCGAAAGTTTTATATACCACCACTCGTTTACCGGATTCGCCAGTCATCAATACTCTGTACCCATCCACCTTTCCGTGTTCAGTATCATACCCGTGCATGTTTAGCGGCTGGAATTTTTGCGTGATTGTCATGTCGATATATTTGAACGCGACCCCGTACAGCGCCATCAATAAGAAGCAAATAATCGCTAACTTTACCAATAATGTCCGCCGGACCTTCTGCAAGCAGTTTGTCGCACTCGCAGCCACTCCATGAGCTTTCATTGTCAGTGGAAACTGAAAAGCTGTGGGCTAGATCGATGAGATAATCGGTATAGGCGGACCGGTCAGAAAAGAAACTCGAAGATGAAGATGACCAGTAATGTTGCCAGTGATTTGACTGAATTGATGTTTAGTAAGCTTACAGGAGTAGTTTCATCGTATGCTTCTTTTAACTTCACGAGGAGCGCCGTCTGATTTATTTTTTTCGTACCATCTTTGCTTCTGAGACGACGTAAATTCTGGCAACAGAAGGAAATAGCCCCTGAAAACCATTTTAAGTAACTGTATATGAATATGATTTCCTCAAACGAGTCTGTGTACGACCCTTTAACGAGACTTTGAAGCTCTGAACAATTAGGCTGTACAAGTTTATGGGATTTACAAGTTTATAAGTACATGTACACATTTTTATCGACGCTCCATTGAACGTTGTCGACTCATGTACTACTTAGAACCAAAAAAATCTTAAGTTTCCTACAATTTACCCTGGTTACGGAACATAAACTAATAAGTACACCGGCGTATGACCGTGTGCCTTTAAGCGTATTTTGCGTACCCGGAGTACATTGCATGATAACTATGAAAACATGGGCTTCTTTTAAGTAGTGCCTAAACCGACAATGCAATCGAACTGTATTAACCTATCAGTAACAATTGATGAATTTAAAGTTCGAAGTTAAAGGAACGGTTCGATCAAGAGCTCTAATCGATAGCAGTAGTAGCAATCACAAACGACTATATAAAAGCACGAACAACACAATGTATAGTTTATAAATGGTTTTCTGCTCTCTGTATAGTAGCATTTCGTTGAAAATTGTTGTTGATTATTTGAACTCGCACGTTTACACTAACCATAATGTTATAAACTAGAAATGGCGCGGCAGAGGCCGACGCGTATCCCCACACCGCATGTTTGACCCAGGGGGGCGCCCCGGGGTTGGTAATGGGGCAATTCATAGTTGAGATTGACCGTATTGTCATAAGAGATGTTAAGTATCAATTGGAAGTGAATCGGTGTAGAAAAGAAGAAGTTAATGTAAAAAAACATAAAACAGAGATGTATTTGTCAGAAACATAATGCTCCCTACTGCGCCGCTTTGATTTAAAAAAAAATCATTTGGCGGGTTCATTAATTACCTCCCTTTAAAGCTTATTACTACCCTTGGATTTGTATTTTTGACCTTTGACCTTAAAGGATGACCTTGACCATTCACCATTCAAAATGTGCAGCTACATGAGATAGACATGCATGCCAAATATCAAGTTGCTGCCTTCAATACTGCAAAAGTTATGACCAATGTTAAAGTACATAAAATAAAAAAATGAGTAAAAATCTCTGACCCGGCCCCTCCTCAACCCCCATAACTTTTGACCCAGGGGTCAGATCCAAATTACAAATAGTGCAGGGTCGCACATATGCTCATAGCTACCATGTGTGTAAGTTTCAAGGTTCTAGTGCTTATAGTGTAGGAGGAGATAGTGGCCAGGACGGACGGACAGACAGACGGACGGCGGAGATAACTCCAATATCCACACACTTTTCAAAAAGCGTGGGGATAACAATATTGTTATCGCTAAATTGTCCTATTCTTTCAAAACAAGTCTTGTAGCGATTGCCTTGTGTCAATGCTGTATGCACAAGGCGTCCGTATGCAGTCCCTTAAGAGGATTATTTTAATACCCGGTCAATTCTTTACGTACTGATGAATAGAATAGATATTTAATTGCTGCATTCTATTCGAGCTATTTTAAAGAAAGATCTAAGACCACAGAAGATACGGGCATCGTTTAACAAAGGAGAGAATGGTATTAAAGGGAATGCCTGCTGGTCCTTTTCCTCAACTACTTGCTTGAATGCAACTGTTTCAACTTATAAGCATGCTGAAGAGTATATAGCATTTAAATTTGAATACATTTTGTATTAGATTTAGATATCCTGTAGGATGCCCCGTTTATTTAAAATCGCATAGTCCGTAGCGCCACCAGGGAACTAGCGTTAGATCGTTTATTTTTGCAACTAAAAATGAGGTGGTTCCCCTCTCCTTAACGGCCGTGTGTGTGCGTGTGTGTGTGTGTGTGTGTGATTTTTTAGATTTAAACATATTTTATTTCCAAAATAGTTACACAACTACAGAACATATATAGAAATACAACTGTTTTGAAAAAAAGGGTAGGACCTAAAGTTCTAACAACATTATTGGTGGTCTTTCCCTGTTGTGTTATTTACATTGCATATATTCGTGACGATAGCGTGATTTTGTAAAGCTGTAAGTTACATGGTCAAGATTACATTTGTATTAAGAGAGCAAAATACAAGTGCGCAAGTAAAATACAAAAGAAAATCATGGTTTGTAAAGCATTGGAAATAAAACATACAGTACAACCTTGAGATTGTGAAGTCCTGTCCAGAAGAATAAACATAACTATGCGCTACAACAACATTATGAAAAACGCTTTGTCGTCTTAATAAATATCTGAACATTTTTAAATATGAAGCAGTTGGTGTCATTATCTAACATGTCATTACCAAAAAGCATTGTATTGCAATTTATTTGTTCAATTGCGTGTAGGGTTTCAAAAAGAGTAGTACGTTGTTCAGAAAAGCGTGGACAAATAAAAAAGAAATGATACACTGATTCAACTTCTCCACATACGCATAAAGGTGAAGGTTCTAAGTGATTGATGAACAAGTGCAATTTCAAATCGCTACAGTTATTCCTTAGTCGAGCATGTAAAATGGACGATTTTCTATCACCAGTATGAAAATATAAAGGAGTTTCGACATTTGGGAGAAATAATTGTTTCAATTTAATTTTGAATCTTGATAGAGAATCTAACAGTCTTATGTCGCGAGGTAAGTTGTTCCATAGATCGATAGCCGACGGGATAAATGAGCGTGAGTAAAGTTCCGTCCTTCTAGTAACGATTACATAATCATTTGCGTTCCTCAGGTTCCTAGCAGATTGTTGATAGACAGTTGCTGGTAGTAAATTTTGTAAGTAGTCTGGACATAAACCATTGTGAATTTTGTACATATGTATAAGTTTTAGATACTTCCTACGCTCGGCTAAACTATGCCAGTTGATTTCTGAATACAAGTTAGACAAAGAAACAGATTTTGTGAGACCTGTGACTATTCTTGCCGCTTCATTTTGTATTTTATTTAACATTTCTTTTTCGTAAAGAGCACATCCGTCCCAAACGACACATGCATACTCAAGTAGTGGTCGTAGGTGGGAAATATAAATTTGATTTAATGTTTTTCTTGAGACCGTGTATTTAATTTTTCGCATAATTCCAAGTATTTTCGATGACGATTTTACTATATTAGTGATATGCTCGTGCCATTTGCCGTTTGAACTGAGTGTAAGACCGAGGTGTTTGTGGTTTTCTACAAAATTGACCGGTACATTATTAAATAAAACATGTGGTTGGGGAACAGCATGGTGTGATGAAAACAACATAGCCACGGTTTTATGTGGATTAAAATCTACAAGCCATTGTTTTGCCCAGTTACTTATAACTTGTAGGTCACGGTTCAGAACAATTTCAATGTTATATATATTTGAGGTAGTACATGAGAGGGAAGTGTCATCGGCAAAAAGGCGGGCAGTACATTGAAGGTGCTTGACTATGTCGTTTACATAAACAAGAAAAAATAATGGGCCTAGAACAGATCCCTGTGGAACACCGGCATTAAGCTCTAACGTTTGAGATATTGATGCTCCAACCACGACTTTTTGAGTGCGACTCCCTAGATAACTTTTTATCCAATTAAGTAAATTACCATCAAATCCATTTTGTTTAAGTTTGAAGAGTAGTCCTGTGTGCCAGACGCGGTCGAACGCTTTAGAAATATCACAGAAAACCATGCATGTGAGTTTCTTTTCATCAATACCTTTCGTTATTTGATCAAAAATGTCGATTAATTGAGCGACTGTGGAGTGACCTTTTAAGAAGCCCGACTGGTTGGAGTATATAAGTTTGTTAGCAAGAAGGTGGTTGTATAAATGTTTATAAACTATCCTCTCCATCAGCTTGCCTACGCAACTTAACAATGAGATAGGACGGTAGTTGGAAGGATTATTCGGTTCTCCCTTTTTAAATAGAGGCATTACAATCGCTTCTTTCCATTGGGCAGGATATGTACTTTCGTAAAGTGATTTGTTAAAGAGGATACACAAAGGCTTAGCAATAGAATTGCACGTTTTTTTAAGGACAATGTGACTTATAAGGTCACCACCGACGGCTTTATTGGTCATTAAGCATTTAATAACATCTATAATTTCCGATTCTGATATGGACAGGTTATATAATTTTGCGTTAGAGATATCTGAGAATTGTGGAAGAACACCGGTTGAGTCATTCAACGACGCAATAGAGGCAAAGTATCTGTTTAAACAGTTTGACTTGTCGGTATCTGACAAATGTACAATAAGATTGCCGTCAGAGTCCGTTGACTGTAAAGGTGGTATCGAATTCGGATGAGAATTTGTTTTTATTAGTTGCTTTAGTGTTTTCCAATATTTTTTTGGATTTGAAGTATTTAGTTCATCAAGAGATGTTTCTAGGTTCGAATAAAACTGTTCTTTCGCATGTTTTATCATGTTATTAACCTTATTTCGAAATTGTTTATATTTGTTCCAGTTAGCAGAAGTAGGATTGTCTATGGATATGTGTTTTTGTCTATCTCGTTTACGAGCCATTGTTCTAATAGAAGAATCATACCATGGTTTGTCATTAGGGCGCACTGTGACAAGTTTGTTTGGAATGCAAAGTTTCATCATTTCGATAAGTTTGTTCGTAAACATAACAGTTGCTTCATTAACATTAGAATCATGGATAAATTCCCAGTTTGTACCTGTAATAAGATTGTTTAGTCGATCGAAATCGGCATATTTATACAACCAAATGTTTCGTTGAATCGGTTTGCTGTTTATTAAAGGAATTGAAACATGAATGGCAGTAGCATGATGGTCACTAACAGTTTGAGGGATAACTATTACTTCACTGTTCAAGCATGAAACGGTATCCGAGATCAATATCGGATCAATTAGTGTAGCAGTATTTGCGGTGACCCTTGTCGCTTGAGCGATAACGTTGTGCATATTATACAGGGAAACTGATTGAGAGAGGCGAGCATTGGGTTTAAATTGGTCTTCGTTTATGTCCCCAAGCATGATGACGTTCTTGTTTAAATCAAGCGCTTTATCAATCATGATTTCAAAATCATTCCAAAAAGTAACATCAGAATTAGGCGGCCGGTAAAAGCAACAAATCAGAGTATTGAAATTATGTAATTTAACTTCTAGCCAAACTGTGTGTAAACGGGGATTTTCGAGGTCGAGAATACGCCTCGATAATAATGATTGTTTTACATAAACAATTAGTCCGCTTGAATGACTCGTGAAATCCTTTCGAAATAATTCGTGATAAAAATCATCAATTAAGATCTGCTCGTCGGTGATAACCTCGGTTAAATGGGTTTCCGTAAAACACATTATGTCAAAATTAAGTAAATTATCTTTGATAAATTCAAGTTTGTTGCGCAACGATCTTATGTTAAGGTGAAGTAGATCCAAGGTACCGTTATAAGGGCCTGGATTAGGTTCGACATCACCGGACAGAAGTAAAATAAAACAAATAATATCAGCGCATACAACAATAATCGCACATGCTAACAACGAATTTAGGTATTTGTACGTTGTTAACTGCGATAATCTTTGAAGACTCAACAAAAATGTAATCAATACATAATTAAAATCATAATTGATAGTATACTTATGACGACAAATCCTTACACTTGAATTAAAAATTCCAACAGCCATTCTGTATTGAGTAACGTCATTACCCATTGGGTAGTAATGTTAACAATACAGGGGGTTTAAACCAACCAGGCTGTAGAACAAGATAAGTTGGCAGCGACATAGCCTTAATAAATGAATTGGACAGGACTGAGAAAAAAGCATAACAAACTAGAAAAATGGTAATTGGAAAGCAAAATGAGATGTTGAAAAATAAAATGAGCTTTGATAAACAACACAACATCATACGAGATAAATGAAAAAGCGGATGGTTGCAGCATAGTAGTGCTCAATATGTATGTTCAATACGTGTGTGTGTGTGTGTGTGTGTGTGTGTGTGTGTGTGTGTGTGTGTGTGTGTGTGTGTGTATGTGTGTGTGTGTGTGTGTGTGTGTGTGTGTGTGTGTGTGTGTGTGTGTGTGTGTGTGTGTGTGTGTGTGTGTGTGTGTGTTTGTAAATGGTGGAAACCCACTACCGGTCTATCGTTACACACCAAACAACCCACTACATATTGGCAACCCACTACACACAACCTGGTAGTGACTTTGACATTTTGCTTTTTTGGGCTAAATTTGACATTAACTTTTTAAAAAATGTATTTTTACCATGGAATTGACTTGGCGGTTTTTATTCGCGATTGTGTGTTGCCGTACACTCTTGCGCGATGTTGCCATTTTTATGTCGCACACATTTTGCTCCAGTAATTGTGCGCATGCGCGCGTTTTCCAAAATGTCCTCCAAGACCGTGATTCAGATGGGAAATACAATTTAAGGTATTTGTATGCTGAATACGTTAATTTTAAATGCGATATTAGGCGGTTAAATAATAAATGATCTTCTTGTATGAAATAAAGCGCACGTTGTCGGTTAAACTGCTTATTTTCGTATATAAACAGATACGATTTTACTAACAAATGTCATTCGTCCTTGCTTGCATCAAAATAAACATTTTCAAAGCTAACCTTTTACAAGTTTTAGGTGATGTGGAAATTAACTCAATGGCAACGTTATTGGAAACAGAAAAAGTATTCAATTTTCATTAGTATTTGCGAAATACGATTTCATTGATTGTTGTTTTGTGAATCATAATCGGTAACTGGTCAGTTCGTACCTATTCTAACTTAAGCTCGTACCCTACAGCATTGTACATTGTACAGATGCTGAACAAATTTGTTGCAGGCCTAAAAAGCTAAATGTTTTGTGCAATAGGTAACTTAAATTTTTTCCGTCAGGTTCTTCTTCCATGTGATGACATCATGTCTGCAATGAGACCTCAAAGAAAGAATTTCAAGAACTTTAGGCGATAAGTGGGACAGATCTGTTTCTAAAACAGGATGAAGAAAAAGGTATGTGCATCAATGAAGGGAAGCATTTAATTGTATGCTGATTCATCATATAGACAAGTTGATCGTTATATAGACGAGTTGATTGTTATTGCTTACAATCTGTATTTTTCTTGCATGCGCAGTTACTGGTTGGGCTATGGCAAAAGCGCTGATTACTGATAGCCTCAGGGTACCAATTCTCGAATTTTTTACAGATTTTATTTAATTTGTCAAACTGTTTCAAGTTTTAAGCTGATATTTCATGTAAAAGACTTCTCTTTCTGAAACTATAAAATGTTAAGAAAACAAGTATTAATAACTCGACCTTACCGTTGGTCAAATGAAGTTGGTTATGTTTACATTTTGCAACCGATTCGGAACCAATTATCGAACGCTCACTCATGCAAGCCATCAGACATTTGCAACACACATAAACTGGTAAAATAAATTCATTTACATTGCAACTGACGTGGATAATCATTACAAATATATTTTGTTCATTTAATCAAAAGATTAATACTAATTGATACTTTGGACAAACATTTTCCTTTTTTGACTTCTCTAACTACTGCTTGTAGAGCACAGACTGAGCATTTATTTGAATTTTTTCGTGTCGTTTGTCTAAATGAGAGAGAGAAAATTAAATCTAAATAGATGTACTATATTTATCAGTATAATGATTCTCAATAAATGTTGTTGAATGGTACCGAGTTATAAATGTGGTTGAATGGTACCGAGTTACGAGTTGGCTTCAGTACGAATTGATCATAAAACAACTTAGTTGATTGCAACCTAAGCCTTTAAAATAATATTGTACTCACCGAGTTACAAGAGAAGTTCCGCAAACAATCCTCCACAGCTGGACAGAGTGATGCCGAGAATAATCAGGAATTCTGGGTGATTTAGTTGTCTTTACAACTTCAGCTTGTAGCATTTTCGTGTTAAATATTAAACTCTTACTTGGTTCAATGAATCTTTGTCTGCAGTTGTGGTTATAAGAGGCTGTCAAAATGGAAGTTTGCAAATAGAATGTATTCATATTGGACTTACTTAAATAGGACCCGATTTCAAATTAGATAGATAGATAGATTTATTTCGGAGATAGCATACATACTCACAATGCATCGAAACAACATGTACATAAAACAATATGAAGTAAAAACAATCATAATTGAAAAGTACATGCATAGAATGCACTATGGCATGCACACTAACGCCAAGGATTACACAAAAAAGAGTAATATCCCTTATTTCCATTGTGGTCCTTGAAATTCAACTATTCCACCGTGTGTAAATTTTATAATTTATAAAAATCGTTCGAGAATTGGTTCCGTTCGAGAATCGGTACCCTGAGGCTATGGAAAATATATGCAGTAAGTCATGTTTTTATCAGAAAATGAGAAAGAACTTCTAAAATGAATACTTTAACACAATAAATGAATTTAAGAACTATATGACACCACACCAACATCGGCTTTGGAATAATTGTATTGTTATTTTTTGTAATAATAAGCCTACATTTGTAAATGATTGAGGTTCACCGTCCATTGGTCTTCAACTTGGAAGCTCTGTCAAATGTTTTGTGACAGAAATAAAAGTATTTTATTGGGAAAAAAAGTTATAATTTTTTTGAATTAATATTGGAGCAGTTGTTGGAATCATTTTAATGAATTAACCTCGTTACCTGTAGTTCTGTATGTATTTGTAATACACAAATGTAGGTGGTAAATTGGAGAGTAAAATGAACCTACAAATGATTCATAATATCAATTTAAAATAATTGCATCAATATAAAACTATTTTATCCTTCAATGGACAAATACATAAATAAAAAGGTATATATATTGTGTTTTTGTTCATTGTAGTACGCATATATACATATTTAGCAATGATTTCATAATTTATTTGATCAAAATATATGCCACTGATGTACGATGAGCTTCCAATGTTTGTATTAAGGATAAATAGTTTTTGATCTAATTCATTATTAAACATTGTTCACCACATAATGACATTTTGATACTAAAATAATCGTAATATAACATGCTTACAAGGTCATCCCTTTAAAAAAAAATAGAAAGATACAGGTTATCTATACTATACAAGTGATGATGGGGATGATTATGGTGATGATGCAGTTGATAATGATTAAAAGTGCGAGCATTCGCTGATTGCATTCAAACATTTATGTTTACTGAACCACCATTTTATTGGATTAGTATTATAAATTTTTTTATTTATATGCAACAATTTATTGTCTATTGTTTCTTCTATATTATAAAATGTATTTATTAAGATGAAGAAAGAGATAAAAAATGACACAACTGCATGCTTTTTTTAAGGTTCAAGATGAAAGCATTATTAATCTTGTTTAATTACTGGACAGACATTCGCCACCTGTTGGGGGCGGGCACTTTGGGTCACTAAAGTTTATGACACCCGTGTTAATAGTAAGTATATGTCAAACAAAGGGCCAATTATACCACAGTTTACATGTTGAAATCACGAGTGTCGACGCTTGTGAACACATGCAAATTATTTTAAAGTAGACAGCCACTTTCCATTTGTGCTTTTAAATTTTGTCCAGACTTGGTAAGGTTTCAATATTCAATTTATCGTAAAAATCAAAGAATGCAATCTAATAAGAAATGTTTTTTATACATGTTGGATTAATTGCTTAGTCCATTTAGTTTATTTTAGAACCATATATATGCTGAAACAACTTTAAATGATAAACCAATGATAATCAAACGGTGTTAACTTGTTTGTACAAGTAGTTGTCACCTAAATATTGTTTGTGTATATTTATGTTGAACAAGTTGATTTCATAACTTCAAATGCTTTATTAGCGAAAACAAAAATACAATCTTACGTTTTTTATTAAAGTTATTTATTATAAATAATTATTAATATAATTGAGTTTCACTGTGTTTTGATGAGTTAAATAATTGCGGAAATTACAGTTATTTTCAACATAATCTATAGATCAGCGTAAAGCCAACTGCCTTTTTCCCACTAGTGGGCGTAGTCAGAAAATAGCAGGTGCGCGTAACATCATTCTTCAAATTGTCTATAATAGCACATTAGAGCGTAGGCTACTTTGCTCCATATTTTCTTGCACAGTCCAGCATTTATGTTATACTAATACGAATATTTTCCATATAGGAAACAGTAATTTATAGAAACGTGATATAATGATGAATTGTTTCACCCAAACTTGATAAACTTTCCAGAAATGATATTGTTTGCTCTACACTATTTTACCTAGTACTGAATATGGATGTTTTGTGGGTGGAATCAATAGTTCGCTTTTGCAAGAGTGTTATTTAGGTTGAATTGATTAAAAAAGATATGATGCTGTATACAATTGAGCGCTTTTTAATATTAATATAAAATGATGACAATGGAATGCAAGTGGTAATAAAGTTTAACTTTGAAGAACCAAATGAATTGATATTAAATGTTGTTATATATTAGACCTATTTAATTTATCATTTTGCCTGTTCTTTATTGTACATGATTCTGATACAGTGCAATGTCTTGCAAGGACCTGTCTTGTGTAATTTGTTATAGCAACTATCTCTAAAATTAACACTTATGCCAAACATAAATACTTGTATGTTTCTAAACAACACTTTACAGGCGGACTATGTTGACGATCTACTTTCTGCAAAATTGGCTCATATGAAGAATCGGCTTACATTCAAATGTTTCCGATCAATTCATGTTCGTAGGCATAGTCAAAATAATTAAAATAATAAAAATAAATTGATTTCAAGTTAATTTCAGTTTTTCTTGTTTAATCTTTGCTTATACATAAAATTAGTATTAGTAAAATAAACAAACGTAAAACTTTAGCTGCCCCAGCGCCAGAACATTCCCATCATCAACCGCGCCTACTTGAATTACGATAGCTCCTTAAAAGAAGTGTGAGAATTATATTAGAATATAACTTTTTGTATACATTTTGAGAAAAAAAACAACATAACACACAAATTGTATTTATCTGTTACTCTCAATTATAGAACTACTTTGAACAAAAATATTATAGCAGTTCTCTGTCTGCAGGCCCTTATGTTTTGCTAAAATCAGTTAGTTAACAGGTCTACACAATATATTTCTAAATGAAATACAAAAATAAGTATAATATAATTAATAATATTAATAAACACACATGATAATATTAATTACACACATGGCAAGATTAAAGTTGCAACCAAAAATCAATTAGGCATTCCTGGTATTAATTTCGTCAAGTCCTTCGTATAATCCTATGTATAGAGAAACAAGTTATTTATAACCGACCAATGACGTTAAACAATGCAACTTTCAATTGACACAGTGCCATACGGTACAATCGGAATGGAACAATGATAGTGTTTTTAGATCTGGAATAGCATTACTTGTAAGTTTTTATTAACTTTATTGTAATGCAACTAGTAAAATAATGTTTATATTTTATATTAAGTAACTCTTGCATGATCATCTGCACTGTTTGCAGCTGTTAAAGCTTCCTACTTTTCTTAACTTGTTGAAACGATGCTATTGTAAATGGACGTTCAACAATATGAGGTCGATATATATTTATAGGAGTAGTTTGTAAGCTGTAGTGACTTGCATAGTTTGTTTGCCAACGTAGTAACTAACTTAATTTGTATGACAGTGTAGTGACTTGCCTAGTGTGTATTCCAATTACATGACATGCCTAGTGTGTCTGCCGCTGTAGTGACTTGCATAGTTTTTATGCAAATGTTATAACTTATTAAGTCCATAGTTTGTATGCCAGCGTAGTGACGTTCCTATCGTGTATGCAAATTTCATGACTTAGTTACATAGTGTGTGTGCCACTGTAGTGACTTGCATATTTTGTATGCCAATGAAGTAACTAGAAGGAGCAGTGGTCTAATGGTAGGACGCTGGCTTAGGGATCGAGATGTCCCGGGTTCGAATCCCGCCCTGACCACTGAAATTTCCTTGAGCAAGAAATTTATCCCACATCTGCTCCTCTCCACCCAGGTGTATAAATGGGTACCTGTGAGGGAAATAAGCCAATGTGCAGTGGCTGCATACTGCGCCAAGATGTTAACGGACGACTTATGACCCAGTGATCAGGGCAAAAATGTAAAGCGCCTTTGAACGCACATATCGAGTATGAAAATGGCGCAATATAAATGTAGTATAAACAAAAGTGACTGGCTTAGTTTGTATGCCAGTGTAGTGACTCGCCTAGTGTGTATGCCAATTTCATGACTAACATAGTGTGTAAGCCACTTTAGGGACTTGCATAGTTTGTATGCCAATGAAGTAACTAGCTTAGTTTGTATGCCAGTGTAGTGACTCACCTAGTGTTTTTTCATGACTTACATAGTGTGTGTGCCACTGTAGTTACTCGCCTAGTTCGTATGCCAATTTCATGACTTACATAGTGTATGTGCCACTGTAGTGACTTGCATAGTGTGTATGCCAATGTGCATGTAGTAACTTCCATAGTTTTATGCCAGTTTAGTGACTCACCTAGTGTGTATGCCAATTTCATGACTTACATAGTGTATGTGCCACTGTAGTGACTTGCATATAAATATAAAATATTTATAAAATTTTATATACTATATGGTTAAATATGTATAATATTGATTAACTTTTACAAATCTTTTATTGTTTATTTCTCTTTCTATTAGGTTTGATGAAACTACAGAAGATGGCAGTTTTGGAAGGCTTGTAAATGACTCCACACACCCCAATTGCAAAGTGCAGTGCTTTGAGGAGGAGGGTCTACCAAGCTTGTATGTTGTTGCCCTCCGTGACATTCTGCCACTGGACAGACGCTACAGGTGACTGTGCCAGTGTCATCTCTCGTGCACAGAAGAAGTTGTGTATAATTATGGTGCAGGACCATATCCATGGAGGAAAAAGGTACTTATTAATAAAGAAATGTTTCCTCTAAATGGCCCTTTTTACACCCCCACTACTAGATGATCCGTCTGTCCCAAAATTGGCTGTCCTCTAACTTCCTGATTAATTGCCTGAGGCCTGTTTCTACTGCCTTCATGGGTCCGATAGTCGGACCCTTTCCCAATGCCAAATATGCCTAGTTTTTCTCAATTCGTACCCCAAAATTCCCAATTAAAAAAAAAACCTGTTATTTTTTAGCTCATCTATGCTATTATGACCTGTCTTTTTCCGTCTAGGGGGGTCGTGTGTCAACATTTTTACTTAAATGACATCTCCTACTAAATCGATGGGCCAGTCTTGATGTAAATTGCCAAGAGTGAAAGTTTTTCAAAGAATTGCATGCCAACCGAAAGGAAAAAAAATCTCTCTAAAACTGCAAGGTTTAAGACTTTAATAGATATTTGGCATGAAGCATCGTCTGTTGGAACTCTACCAAGATTGTTTGAAGTACATTGTAACGCCCATTTATCGCAGACCGGTAATGCGGCCTACTATGGCATGCAATGAAGCATGAAAACAGTCGATTAGTGACAGTGTTGTTTGCACACAGCCGGGGTTGTTTTTAATATTTAAGAAATAACTAATTAGTGTCCCTGCATAGGTTATAATGGCAGTTTACTGTACTATAAGTCGTTAAATTTCGCAACTGGTCATTCTGTCTCTGTACACGAAATACATCGCAAAAATGGATACGCATAATACTGTCACACGCAAACATAAACAATTCTCGATTACTGAGAAGATCGAGATAATAGACACGAACTGAAGAAGATGGCAACAGATTTCCATTGGTCATTCCATACTGTTTGATAGGAAAGTATGTGTACATAACATTACCGTATTTTTCGGGTTATATGTCGCACCGGAATGTAAGACGCATCCCCGTTTTTTTACATTATTTTATTTTTGTCCATACATAAGACGCTCCGGCGTAAACGACGCACATAAATCATCATTAAATATTCCCAAAAATGCAGTCACACGTTTATCCATTAAATGTTTAATCCTCTTTCGTGTTTTATTTCAGATAGAAATTCATCTTAAAAACGATGCTGGCATTTGTTCTCTCACATGCTCATTGTATTGATATATTTTTTCCATTAAATTTATTTGAACGTATTTATTTAAACAAAAACGTCATTCAGAACAATGTATTACCGGTAATATTTGACCCTATCCGCAAGCCGTTGCATTCGCACATTTGTATCGTTTTGTCAAAACATCGCAGTGTAAACACTGCTGATCATGTTTTCACAAATACCAAAATTCAATCAAGTCTTGACCAGATTTTCCTGTAAATCAGTACACAGAACATTTTCTGTTTCAATAATAAACTACCTAAATGAGCGTAACGTCAAAGATACAGCATTCTCTTCGCTACACAGTTTTTCTTCAACAATGTATACACCCACGGTAATTTTCGCGCGCTTTCTACCAGAACAAAGAAAAGTACATGAGCTATAGATGTGACTAGCGTAAACGTGGTGTTAGCAATAAAATTGGAAATACGAATTTAAATAAGCGCATTTGATAATACAACAAAACAAAATAAAAAACAATTATTGTGTAATAAACTGCATTTTGGCTATATATGCAGCATTTGCTGTTTCATAAAAAATAAATGTACCTTTTTATTAAAATAGTATAGCGATGTTTGTTTGTTTTAATGTGTATTGTTTGCAAAACTTTTGTAGCATAAAGTATACTGGCATTCTTTAATTGGTAACACGAGCATTTTTATGATGAATATTAAAATGAGGCCTGTTATGAGAAGGGCTAATATTCTTATCGTGATAATCTTAATTTAAGTGTGCAGACGTGTGTCGTACCAGGCTTACCAATAAACGCTATTAATCCACACTGGGGACATCGTCTCCCATGGAGAGATTATGTTCGTTCATCTATCGCAGATGGTTAAAGGGTATTTGAGATCTCAGGTTTGCAGACATGTGGTATTCTAGGCATACCAATAAACGCTTGTAATGCACACTGGGGACATCGCTGACGGATTCTCCGATGTCGACGACCATGGCGAATAAATGATGTGAATTTGTATTGTCGACTTTACGCTCAGTGCATACAATGTAAGTTGTAACAGTTTGACGTCATAGCTTACACAGCGCGCGCCACCCATGACAACGTCTGAATTCATCACCCATGTTACACGCAGTCCACGTTTTAAGTGTATACAGTGACTAAAAATTAAATCAGCACTGAACTATCTCATGTTTATATACATGTGCTCTTTTCAAACACGCAAAACACGTGGCTTGTATCTAGTAACGGATGTAGAAATGTTTAATTTGTCAATTGTTTAATAGCAATTTACGATGTTATTTATAATTTATTCTTCTTGTTTAAATAATGTTGTTTTTTTTTGTGCATTGATCTTAAATGGATGTTAAATTTGTTTATTCCAGGTAAGTTACATAAGTAATTTAACTAATTGGATATCGCGAAAAAATGTACCAAAAATACATGTATGACTTCATATATCGCTATTTGTATACATGTCCCGGAAAATCGGCATATGTCTCGGAAAATTTAGCACAATATTTGTCCCGGAATCGGTCTGAAAATTATGGCATGTATGGTATTGTGCCGTATCTTATTGTATACTTATTGTTGTATACTCTGCTTCTCATTGATATTGTGTTTGTTTGTCGTACTCTATTATTTTTTGTTTCAAATTGTTGTAAAAATCGTAAGGTTAGCTCGTAAAATAAATTTAGCAGACGACTACTTTTTTTGTTGCGGTGTTTAATTTACGTTACGGTACTGTATAGTACCCCAATAGTATCGTTAGTAGTGTGTAATCAACTATGTGTAAAATAAAATTGTGTTACAAAAAAAACAGCGAAACAAATTACCGGCAAGGGTTATCAAACTCGCGGATTTATGCAATTCTGACTTAAAAAATTCACATTCTGACTTTAGAAAAATCGATTTTGTACATACATAAGACGCTCCGGGGCATACGACGCATGTTACTTTTGCCTGTAAAAAAGTCGCGACTTATACCCCGAAAAATACGGTATTTCATTTATTTTGGCAGTCATTTTAAGGATCATCTCATGCTATTGAATTACAGCAATAGATATACCCTGTTGAAGGTTTTATAGAGATGCCACTTAAGCAAACCTTTATACATAAAATATTGATTATCTAAAACTGAACTAACTACAATGCATTGCAGTTGTAATGTGATCAAAGTCTTCTAGTCATTTTGTGAGAAGGAAATTTAAGTTGTTGTGTCATATTTGCTGCTATGTTTCATATACTGATACAGTGTGCGAAATTCAGATTTTAAAGTATTAGCCCAAATTCTTACATATATAAAAAGTAAAATTTCTTAGTAGCCCGACTATATAAATGTTTAAATTGTTCCCACTAGCCCGAATGGATTTTCACTAGCCAAAACCCTTCAGGCTAGTGCGAATTTCGCACACTGCTGATAGGTAGCAAACAAAGTTAAGTCATTAAAAGTTACAGTTTTATTTATACAGAGTTTTTTTATGCCTCTGACATCTTGATGCAGGACACATATAATGATTGTGTTGGCCATCAGTAAATCCGTCCATAGGATGGTCTAGCGCAGGGATTGACCTTTACTGTTGGGAGGGGACGGTCCACAGGACTGGCTACCCTCAAAGCCCACTTGTTTGATACTGAATATGCATGTACTGGTCCTGATAATCAAAAAACACCAATTTGCATTATCCCATAGTGCATACAATAGCATAAAAATCCAAATGATTATCAAAATTGAATTTTGGCAAATAATAAAGCACATATAAATATTTTCAATGTATAATATAACATATTTCGCTTAGAATATTATAAACGATTGTTGCTTAAATAAAGATCTAATATAGAATACTTTAACTTGACTTAAATTTGACACTATGGTTTTGTGTGTGCTGAGCAATCAATAAGCAATTAGAGCAATTTAAATATGTATCGATATTTGATAGGGCTTTCCATTTCTTTTTGTTTTGCAATAATTCCTAAAATGTGAAATCTTGACATGAATTTTGCTTACTTTGATTGTGTGTTTTTTAAAATAGGGTTACAATTTAAAACTGCCTTTTGTAGAAAAAATAATTGCTGAGTTGAAAAGTTGTTCATCAACTATTATTGCGTCTGGAGAAATACTAATGATATCCAATTTTAGTCAAATAATGGCCTAATGACGCATATAAGCCAACCTCACTTTGGCCTTAACATAGTTTGTACTTAAAATATTAGAAATGGGTTATCCTACACGAGCAATAAGCCTGTGTGGGCAGTGAGCACAGCATCTTGTTTTCAAGGAAAATAAAAATATGCCTAATGTGTATTTTGTGCTCTAATATATAAACTAAATAGTACATGTACAAACACATTACTGGGATTATACATATAAATTACAAAATAGCCTATGCCTTCCAACACAGCTTGTCAGGGCATAATATATAATAATACAGTAAATATATAAATGAAATGTCGCTATTTAATTTGAAACATGTTTTGAAATCCAAACAGTATTGTTATTTTTAAACTGCAGTTCGAAAAGCTGTGACGTTATAGTATCCAAGCCAGGCGTGAGACCAGTCCATTGCCTACTTGAAGTTTAAAAAACGGAAAGGTAAGTATTTAAACCCTGTAGATTATTTTTCATGGCATTGTGTAATATGACGCATGTTGCATTTAGCTACAAAACTGTGTTTTTGAGCAAGCAATCAATTTTATTCGCTTACAACTCTTATAAAAAAATAAATTAGATTGATATCAAAACTTAACAATTAGTCACGTTAAGCAGTTTGATCTGTAATAATTGACAAAATCCTGTCCGTATCAATCCTCGAGCCATATTTACTGTGTTGCAACAAATAAGAGCACAGCAAATATGAGTGCAAGAAAATCGGAAGCTGTCTTAATAAAGATAACTAACAATAAAGAGCTTGAAACTAGATTTTTATCTCTTGTTACATTGTTCAGAAAGTCGATAATGTGAATGTAAAGAAATAGTTTTTCCTGTTCTAATTCATAGCGATAAAACCTGTAGGCATTTTTAAAAGACAGTGCTAGTAGCATTGTAAACATATCTGGTTTATTAAAGTATGTACATTTGATCTTTCCTATCAGTTATTTGCAAAATAATCAGATTAAAATGACAATAAAACTTGAAAGCAGACACGAAAGCATTGAATGACAAAAAAAGTGCTTCCATAAGCAATAAATAAACAAGTACTGATGCAGATTTCTTCCATCGTTTATTAGGGTTATGTACTTTAAACCAACTGTCAATTTAACTTGTATGTTCAGATGAAAACTAATCGTTGCTTTAAAACAAGCTTATTGTTCATTTGAAAGCAATGATTGTTCTGAACTTTTATTCAATTTTAAATTGAAATATGTTTATTTACTTTATTTGGTTAATTTTATTTATGTCACTGTATCTGATGAAAAACTCTACCCAATCTAAGGTAGCGTTCCCCTCTCATCATTCTGTTTATACAAGAAATGCAGTTATAAAGTAAGTACTCAATTCTAATTTGATAATCACTTTAAAAAAGATAATAAAATCACTGGCATAACACTTCCTGAAATACTAGATTATTGTTTGATACTAACTTAGTTTTAAGAATTAAGGGTTATACTAAATTGACCTAAAATGCTCTGTAGGTGTAGTATATGCTACTAGTAATTCTTATCTACTGGTTTCATTTACTGCCCTTTTGGGGGATCTTTCAACTTGCTTTCTTTATGAAATACATGAAATTACATTGTTATATTTGTCAATGCTTAAAGAAACATTACTACTCAAAATGAAGGAAAATTTTGTTCAATATTTCGTAAAATAAAGCTAAACAATTAAAAATCATTGTATCTTATGGAAATTGCCAAAATTTCAACGCCAGACGTGGTCTGATAAAATAGATGTTTGTAGATACAAAATGCGCGTTTTTATTCTTGTTTTACATATTTAATTCGATTTAATAACATGGAATTAATTGTGTCACAAATAAATAAAAACGAGCATTTTGTATCTACAAAATATATGTTATCATACCACATCCAGCATTGAAATTGTGGCTATTGCTATAAGGAACACTGATTTTTAAGGTGTTTACTTTATTTTACGAAATACTTTACAAAATTTTCATTGACTGTGAGCGTTATAGAGGCTTTAATTGTTGGCTCCCAAAGTGATAACCCATGACAATGCAGGCTCTAGTGGCTTGAGTGTTTGTACACACATGCAAGTCACTACACAGTACACACTATGCAAGCTAGTACACACTATGCAAGTCACTACACAGTACTCACTATGCAACAAGCCAGTACACACTATACAAGTCACTACACAGTACACACTATGCAAGCCATTACATACCATGCAAGTCACTACACAGTACTCACTATGCAAGCTATTACAGCATAATTAATTAATTTGACATGAGATCTATACAGTTTTCAAGCTCTTCATTAAGTTCATGAGTATAATTTGTATTTTTTATGTGTTTTAGTAATACATTTTTTAATCTTCAGGACAAGTTTGCTTTATACACTGATGTCGGAGCTTGGAGAAATTCACTTGACTACATTACCCAGCTCAGGCAGTCTGCAATACTCAAAGAAGTGAGGACTCTGAGATAAATAATTTGTACGGATCATGGTGATAAAACAACATGCATCATAGATAGCTAAATCAGGGCTTTTTCCTTCTGTGAGAATGGGCGTTTTTCACAAATTTGAGAAATTGGCGACTCAAATTTCACAATTTCAAGAAGTTTGTGACTCAAATTTTCAAAACTTAAGAAAGTTCACGACTCATTATTTCACAATTTTGAACAGTTTTTGACTCATTTGTTCACAATTTTGAACTGTTCGCGACTCTTTTTTCACAAAAGGAGGGTTGGGGCCAAGGCCGCTCCACAAAAATAGGAAAAAAAGCCCTGTGAATGAGTACTTTGTATTAAGTAGTGTGTTAATTTTTGAAGGCATTATGAATACTATTGTGTGAAAATCTGTCATAGCCTAGGACTATAATTACTATATTTAATAAAACTGGTCCAAGGAATTTTGACTATATACTTTTGGTAACAAAATCAAACATGTTACCACTGAGACAATCAAAAATTATAACTGAAAGCTATATTTTAAGGATATGTGAGTAATGATAATACATGTTTTGACATTATTGGAGTTTTCAGACATAAGTGGAATGTAGGGCACCTGTGTCATTTGGACATATTTCTGTTTGAATCTGTGACAATTTTTTGGATATTTGTCATTTTGTTATGTAGACAATACTCTTTGAACATTGTGGCATGCGTTAAAAAGTTTTTTCTAATGTTTATAAGGTATTGAGCTTTTCAAAGAATGAATTTGTCTGTGCCATGTATATTGTTGGCCAAGGGATTAAATTTGTCTTTAAAGGGATCTTTTCACGCTTTGGTTAATTGACAAAATTGAAAAAAGTTGTTTCAGATCCGCAAATTTTCGTTTTAGTTATGATATTTGTGAGGAAACAGTAATACTGAACATTTACCATGGTCTAATATAGCCATTATATGCATCTTTTGACGATTTTAAAACCTAAAAATTATAAAGCGTTGCAACGCGAAACGATTGAATAATTTGGAGAGTTCTGTTTTTGTCGTTAAATTTTGTGAAACTACGAATATTGCTTATATAAGGTATAAAATACGTCAAGTATGTGTACTCCGCGGAATAGCTCAGTAGGCTAAAGCGTTTTTACTTCAGGACTCTGGCAGGACTCCAGGGGTCACTGGTTCGAAACCTGCTCCGGGCCATGTTCTTTTCCTTTTTTTAATTTTATTCTTGATTTTTTACTGGAGCTTTTACGATCCAATGTTTACATTTATCAATATGAAGCATTTAATGAATAAGTTAAAAAATGCCAAAATCTGTGAAAAGGCCCCTTTAAAGTGGGGCTCATAAAAACTGTTATCTGCAATATGTGCCAGTTATCCACTTAAATTGAACAGGATGGGTCACATAAAACTACACCGCATTGCATTGCTGCGTGTCCCTATTTGAATGCTACACTGTCCTCAGTTTGACTTTTCACTGTCCTAATTAAATAAGATATTACTTTTTAACCAGGTTTTTAACCAGGTTTTCCGAAGGAAAAATTAACCAGGTTTTCCGAAGGAAAAAACTGGTTATTAGATTGGCGAATGCGGGCGGGCTGGCTGGCTGACGTGCTGGCTGGCTGGCGGGCGGGCGGAACAAGCTTGTCCGGGCCATAACTATGTCGTTCATTGTCAGATTTTAAAATCATTTGGCACATTTGTTCACCATCATTGGACGGTGTGTCGCGCGAAATAATTACGTCGATATCTCCAAGGTCAAGGTCACACTTTGAGTTCAAAGGTCAAAAATGGCCATAAATGAGCTTGTCCTGGCCATAACTATGTCATTCATTGTGAGATTTTAAAATCATTTGGCACATTTGTTCACCATCATGGGACGGCGTGTCGCACGAAAGAATCACGTCAATATCTCCAATGTCAAGGTCGCCACGACTAAAAATAGATTTTTTTTAAAAACAAACTTACAAAGGGGGTTAGTTTTGTTTGTTCATTTCAAAAGTTCAGTTTGAGTTTTCTCCCTTTATCAGATTTTTTTTTCACAATGAAAACCTGGTTTTGTGACAATTTTGTCCCTTGTTATAATAATATTATACAGTTCTTGATGACTGCAGTGTCCACGACTAAGATGTTGAACCAGATGGCCTACATCCAGAACTGACGCATGGAGTTCAAAACTACATGGATAAAGGTATTCTTTTCTGTAAAACCTTTTGAAAAAAAAGATTTCATGTACCTCAGGCTAGTTCAGTTTATATGGAATTTGTCCATAAACCCCACATTCAAAGGTTAGATTCAAATAAAGAAGGAATTTATACATATGGAGGTGCAAAACAGCTTGGAGCAAGATATTCTTTGGTGTGAAACATGTTGAAAAAAAAAGGTTTACATATACATCCAGCTAGTTCTATTATTTTGGAACTGGTTGATCAACCTCACATGCACAAGTTGCATGACAGTGACAGTCACAATGTTTACATTTTAAAATTAATGTATGTGGCTCAATCTGTTTTCTTATGTCATGTTGTTACATGTACAGTGATGAGTCTGCATCGGTTACCTTCTAGGCAGCTACGTTCGATTCGGCTTAAGGTCACCATAGTTAGCCCAGACAGCCCTCCGGCACTTTGTCAGAGGACAGATCATCTGAGATGTGATTGAGAGTCATGAGGTAACCGCTGTGCAAATATTTGGCTCGGATCTGACAAACCGCAAAAAGTTTGCCTTTTAAAGAGTGTGGCATATCATTCCAACAAGGTACATTTTATAACAAAATGATTAAATACTTGTTATATATACATTTGTCACTGTGAGACCATTATTTAGTTTAGCTGTTCGTAATGTTATTATATTTTAATAAGAGTGAATTGAAACCTAAAATTTTTGTATTGTATTTTCACCTATATGGAACATGTGTTAGTAAATGTTTTTAATGTTTCTTATGATTAGAGACAAATAGTGTAAGCATTTTTTGTTTTGATAATATATTAATTGTAATGAGTTAAATATTTTAGAAAAATATGTACAGTACTATATGCGTAAATGCATCTACTTCACATTTCTTATTTTATCCGAGGAAGAACTTGTCCAAAACACTCAAATGTTGAGTTTGTAAATATGTTTTGACATTTTTGGTGGTCAGTAGTTTTTTTAGATTCTCGTCTTGTAGTTAGTTCATGTACTGTAATAAGGTATTGATAAGAAAAGTTTATTGGTTTGGTTTAAAAATGTATGAAGCGTTTAGATGATTAATTACTTCAATGTATAACTGTCATAGACTTTATAACTGGCGATTTATTTTAAATAAAAATTAATGTTGGATTGATTGTGGCTTCAAGTCACAGAAGACATCTCAGATACAGATCATTCCTGGAGTTCAAACATCACATTAAATTATTTCATTTTTCATATGTTAATGTTTGGACTAACAATAGCAAATAAGCAAGCATATACACGTATATATATATCCAGTTCAAACTGTGTTTGATTTCAGTTATAAGTGCGGTGTAAAATATTCATATTGTATAAACCATAAACTTAAACATAACAATTACAGATGTGCATTGCCCCATCACCTTTGTCCAGCCACCTGGCAGATTCCCTGCGGAGTAGTTGTGTGCTAACTTCTCGGGTTCCATCACCAATGATGGCTTCCCCAAGGCTACAACTACATACAGAAGATGATAGTCAACATTCAGCTTGTGATGTAAGAAACGGGCATTCAGCCGGCGAATATAAACCAGCACACCTTAACTGCTTGGTAGGTATGTAGTTACGAGTACATGAAACTGTTTAGTTGTTGAAAATTAAAAATTGTTTTCCCTTGAATCATCAGTAGCAACATTAGCCAATGTAAATTTTGATGTATTCTTAATTAATTTATCATGGAAACTTTGAAAAGAACAATTTTAGTGTTTATATCTGTAACATTATTGTTAATTTTATTATTAAGCTAAATAATGTTTTTGTACATTACTCTTTCTTGAATAAATTTGGGATAAAATAATTCCACTTTCCAAGCACGTGTACTTTGTACACATGTACATGTATTTGACTTTATCTGTTTGTTTTACATTTTTATACTAGTTGATAATAGTAAATGTAGTTGACAGAAATAATTGTAAACAATATTGCTGTTACTGGAAAAATCCTTATAGTGTAAGCAAACACACCTTTCCATATGGAGAGGAAATCCAGGTTCAAATCCTGGTGGGGATCCCATATAAGCAGCAACTTACATAATGTGCATATAAATTATACAAATAATAGTATATGTTGTCATAGTGTGTGATATTTAATATTCATATTAAAATAGTTATTAATTTTTTGACATTTTCTCTATCACACACACACACATACGCAATATACGCTGGCAGTGACATATTATGTATTTTTACTTTATGTGATTTATCATTAGGACACCATCATTAGCTTTACGCTTCAAAAAAGGCCCATCACTTTCTCCTGGCAATTAATTATAATTATTACCCTTTTTTAATTTAAAAAGAAAAGGGTTTGTTTTCAACGAGTGTGCATCTTTTTTCAACTACAGAATCTGATGTTCATATCTTCAGTGTCTTATTATAAGGCAAATACTGAAATAAAATGAATATTTCATGCAGTTTTTGTGTCAGTTTTCATGTGCAGTGCTCATGGAAAGTGCAGGGAGAGGATCTTGCTGGAACAGGTGCTCACCCTTCAGTTGGCTCGATTGGTAGCGCCCAAGTCACTGCCAGCGCCCATGAAAAGGCCAGATGCCCTGGAGATGGGAACCACTGACACATGATCAGTTCCCCATCTAGAGCAGCACTAAAGGCGACCTCCATAAAGCCTACTTTCTGGAATACATCTGTGTGCAGAGCTTGTACATCAAGTTGAAGACTTACAATTCATCTCATTGACAGTGATACAACATTTAAACAAAACCGTTTTATGACTGAAAAATCTAAATAAAAACAAAATATGTTGTTGCCTTATACCAGTGTCATGGCACACTGGTCGATTTACTATATGCTGCAATAAATTGCTTCTTTTCAAGGATGAGGCTTTGTTGACTGCTTTAATAAATATATAATGTAAAATTACCTGCTCAACTATGAAATTATATGAATCAAATATTGTGTACAACTACTGCTTGCCTCATTAAAAAAACACAATATGAAGCCTCATTACTAAATGTGTCCGCAAAATTTTATTCCCGATTCTGATCAGTGACTCCTTTGTGTAGCTTATGTTTAACGACTGTTCAGTTTAGTTGCTTTTTTGACCGAGTTAGTTATTTATCAAATACAGTGTACTTTTCTAATCATTTTGCTCTATGTTGTATAAAGTTACTGTTCAAAATGAATCAGATATCTAAGATGAGTATTGTCTAATCTTTTTTAATTAAAATCACTTGTCATAAATATAACTTCCTGGGCTAGTTTTCAAAATTGCATATGTATTGCGCAAAATGTTTGTTCATTTGAATTCAAGTGTTTCAACAGTCAATAAATTAATATTAAATAAAAACAGTTTTAGTTGAATAATAATTGATGTTTTGGCTATTCGGTCTTTTTTACACTTACACAGTATTTCTATACAATTGCGGATAGAATTGAATTACAGATTGATATTATTTGACTATTTGACAATTTGCATTCTACTGATTAATATACACAATCGAATAATTAACATGTATCTGAAAATCAATAATAAATACAGTAACTTATTGTTATGAGTTATTACGGATTAAGTTCATATTGTATATTAATGTACATATATATCTTGTATAGTTGGTTGCTCATTCGATGATGCAGCCTGTCAAGTTTATAAATGAAGGTCACTCGCTGAATGCCAGATATATCCAAATCTTTCATTTACATTTAATTGATTGTATGTCTTTAATATATTAACGGGTACTTCAAATATAGAAATTTTTTAAAATAGGTATCGTAAGGAAAAAAATAATCATAAGGTCCGTTTTGCGATAGACGTCTGCAGTCGAACATGAATTTTGCTATTATAATAACCGTGTAAAGAAAAACTATACGCAACTACAGTGCCTTTAACGATAATCGATTTTTATGCCCCCGAAGGAGGGCATATAGTGATCGGACCGTCCGTCCGTCTGTCCTTCCGTCACACTTTGCGTTAAGGTTTCTCAAAATGCACATAACTACTATGTCCCTTGAGATATAACCTTCATAATTGGTATGCATGTGTATGTGGAAAAGACCTTTCCATACGCACAAACATGTTGACCCCTGTGACCTTGACGTTCAACCTAGGGTCCGCATTTGGGTCTCGAAATCTACGTTTAGGTTTCGAAAAATGCTCATTACGTCTATGTCCCTTGAGATATAACCTTCATATTTGCTATGCATGTGAATATGGACAAGGCACCATATGCACACAAACTTTGATCCCTGTGACCTTGACCTTGAACTTAGGGTCCGCGTTAAGGTTTCGAAATCTGCGTTTATTTTTCGAATTATGCTCATAACTTCTATGTCCCTTGAGATATAACCTTCAGATTTGGTATGCATGTGTATATGGACAAGACCTTTCCATACGCACACAAATTTTGACCCCTGTGACCTTGACCTTGAACTTAGGGTCCGCGTTTAAGTTTCAAAATCTGCGTTTATGTTTCGAACAAAGCTCATAACTTCTATCAAGCGTTTATAGGGGGCATAAGTTATCCTATGGTGACAGCTCTTGTTTTCTATATAAATATATATATATATATATATATATATATATATATAAATATATATATATATATATATATATATATATATATATATTATTCAAAACGATGCACTACTGCAAATGATGTTCTGTGCACTCGAAGTGTCACATTAACAATCCTTTACAATTATGAAGTTAAATATTTCTTTTATAAAATCGTACCCTATGTGATAAGCAATCATTTTATAAATACTTCAAAAGCTTAAGTAAAAATTAACGAACACCTATTCTCATTGATCAGCTATCGCGTGTGCATCTAATAGCTATTGCATGCGCACGTTATCACTCTTACGTGCACACTTAATAGCTATCGCATGCGCACGTATTAGCTATATCATTCTAACACAGTAACTGTAGCGTGCGCTCATAATTTTATTGCGAACATGATCAATACTATCGCCCGCGTATGTAATACTATCAAGAGCGCACGTTATAATAGTGTAACGCACATAATAATTTAAGTGTGTGCACGTGATAACTATCGCGTACTCGCGTATTTACTATCACTTATGAAATAGCTCTCTTAATATCGCTGAACCATTATATCCCAGTTTCAGCATATCGGTCTTTGCATGGCGCACTCACGACCTCCAAGATATACACAGAACGCAAAGGTGCTCGTTATGCAGTCGCCGGCAACGTTTGGCGCAGCGACTAGGCATAGGCGCCATGTCGCCGCGATTACTTTGACCTTATTTCAAATAGGGTCGCCGTTCAAATGCATTGAATATGACTTTTGCAAGAGGCTATAAAGAGAGTGCGTATGAAACGCCGTAGAAACACATCTTTGGCATCGTTATCTCTACAGGCGCTGTATAGACGCGCTAGAAAACGTTTAGGGTCGGAGCCATCGGCGTGATGTGTTGGCGTCCTTCAAACCTGCTTATACACCTATAAGATGTCAGAAAGCAGCCACCAAACCAACATACATAAGGATATAGCGTCTGTTAAAAGCTTGCTTATCAACATTGCAATGCAAATGTATATTTACATGTTTTAACTTAAGACATATTTTAAATACATGTAGACATGTCGACCTATAATACGCTGTCATTAGTGACAGGTCACACTGTCCTCAGTTATGGATCACACTGTCCTCAGTGATGGGTCACACTGTTTTCGATGGTCGGTTGCCAAAAAATAAAAATAAGCTTTGTTTTGGATCCTGCGTCCCTTTTCACAAACATTTAGAGTCTGAATCCGATACTAAAATACAAGTTACTAAACTGTGAGACATCTTCAGCTAGAAAATTGTTTTACTCTACCTGGTCATCTAAGTGTTGTCAACACTGTGATTGATTTGATGTTTTTGACAATAATATAATTGTATATACGCTATATAATTCTTTTGAGTCTTAAATAAAAAATCTGTATATTTATGAAAATGATGAAGTTGTGAAATAGTACGTGATTTTAAATCATATTGCCCTCATATAGTGCAATCTATGCGGAAAACGTACGGCGTCTGCGCAAGGCTGCCCCAGTGGTATTCGTCACCGCTGTTAGTTTAAAAAACTCATAGCAAGCAGATTACATCACGACTCATGTCAATTTGTATATGCATTTAATAGCGGTGGGTAATATTATTGCGCACGTTATCACTCTTGTGTGCACATGTAATAGCTATCGCATGCGCACGTAATAGCTATCGGTCTCACATAGTAACTAAAGCGTGCGCTCGTAATTTTATTGCGAACATCATTAATACTATCGCCTGCGTATGTATTACACACACTATGTAAGTCATGAAATTTGGATACACACTAGGCAAGTCACTACACTGGCATACAAACTATGCAAGTCACTACACTGGCATAACGAACTAAGATAGTTACTTCATTGGCATACAAACTATGGAAGTCACTACAGTGGCACACACACTATGTAAGTCATGAAATTGGCATACACACTAGGCGAGTCAATACACTGGCATAAAACTTTGGACGTTGCTACATTGGCATACAAACTATGCAAGTCACTACAGTGGCATATACACTATGTAAGTCATAAAATTGGCATACAAACTAGGCGAGTCACTACATTGGCATAACAAACTAAGTTAGTTACTTCATTGGCATACAGACTATGCAAGTCACTACAGTGGTACACACTATGTTAGTCATGAAATTGGCATACACGCTAGGCAAGTCACTACACTTGCATAAAAACTATGAAAGTAACTACATTGGCACACAAGCTATGCAAATCACTACAGTGGCACACACACTATGTACGTCATGAAATTGGCATACACACTAGGCAAGTCACTACAATGGCATAAAACTTTGGAAGTTACTACATTGGCATAAAACTATGCAAATCACTACAGTGGCACACACATTATGTAAGTCATGAAATTGGCATGCAATGATACACACTAGGCATGCCTCTTCACTGACATAAAACTTTGGAAGGTACTACATTTGCATAACACTATACAAGTCACTACAGTGGCAAAAACACAATGTAAGTCATGAAATAGGCATACACATTAGGCGAGTCACTACACTGGCATACACACTAAGTTAGTTACATTTTCATACAAACTATGCAAGTCACTACCGAGGCACACACACTATGTAAGTCATGAATTTGGCATGCAGTAATACACACTAGGCAATTCACTACACTGGCATAAAACCTTGGAAGGTACTGCATTTGCATAACACTATATAAGTCACTAGAGTGGCACACACACAATGTAAGTCATGAAATTGGCATACACATTAGGAGAGTCACTACACTGGCATACACACTCACTAAGTTAGTTACTACATTTTCATACAAACTATGTCACTACAGTGGCACACACACAATGTAAGTCATGAAATTGGCATGCAGTGATGCAAACTAGGAAAGTCACTACACTGGCATAAAACTATGAAAGTTACTACATTGGCATACATACTATGCAAGTTACTACAGTGGCACATACACTATGTAAGTCATAAAATTGGCATACACACTTGGCAAGTCACTACATTGGCATACAAACTAAATAGGTTACTTCATTGACATGCAATTGGCATACACACAAGGCAAGTCACTACACTGGCATAAAACTTTGGAAGTTACTACATTGGCATACAAACTATGCAAATCACTACAGTGGCACACACACTATGTAAGTCATGAAATTGGCATACACACTAGACAAGTCACAACACTGGCATACAACTTTGGAATTTACTACATTGGGGTATGTATGTACGCAAACTTTTTGGCAGCAGTATAGTGAAGTTCTCTTTTTGTCAGTAAATCTAAGTACGTTTCATATTCTAGTGATGTGTTGAGTACCCTATACAAATCTAAAACTGAACTATTATTCATATTGTCAAACCATTCTTGTTTAAATGTTTCTATAATTCTACATTTAAATTCACATAAAAACGAATTTGTACTAATCGTATTTACATTTTCGAATGTATTAGAAAATCAATAATCATTTAACAACTTTTTTGTACATAAGATACCTATTTTGTAAACCGTTTATTACAAACATTGATTGCTTGGTTATACACAGTTTGCATGATAATATGTTTACTATTAACAACTTTAAGCCAATATTTTATAATACGAACATATATATTTACATACAGTGGGTGTCTACCTAATTATCCATACAGCGTGGTATGACATGTGTTGATTTTAACATTTAACAACATTTTGCAAAATGTTAATTGAATGCTTCGGTTTGTTTAAGCTGACAGAACGACTTATCGGGCGATCTGCTATGCAGCTTTTTACAACGTGAATTACAATAAAAAATGTCTTCACACGCATTTTAATTATTTAAACTATTACGGTAAATAATTTGAAATTCAGTGAACAGTAATAAGACACGAAGCATGGTTATATCGTTTGATACGTATGTCGATTGAATAAAAAAATAATCTATATAAAAAAGCGCTTACCTTTGATTTATAATAAGAACGTGAGTCCGCCTTATAACGGTAGACCGCTGTATGCGATGGACATCAACTTCTCAAACAGAACGTCATGGAGACGATTTAGTATTGCTTTGTTTGTGATGTCCATGGCTCTCAAACATACACCGGAATAACACGATATTACACGCAATGATTATGAGAGATGGAATACCCTTTTTCCCGATCTTTCATTCATGGCCATTCTCCTGCTTAAGATTTCATTTTAAAATAAAGATCGCAACTATGTTAATAGTAACAATGAAAACACTTTTTGGGAAATAATTTGTGTCTACATGGTCACCATAAACTAAAATTCTATGTCCAGACTTGCATACAATTATTTAAGTACAACAGTTCACAAAGCAAAATAAAAATGTTGCAAAAATAGGTGAAAATAACCATACATTTTGAATAAAATCTATGCTCATTCATTTTCGTTCTAAAATCGATATTCAATGTTCATTATAAACACATATTTTACTCAAATTGTTTTGTAAAATTTACAGATTTGTGCTGAGAAGTTTGCAAATTACTGTTATCTTATGAAAACCTTTATACATAATTGAGTTGCGCATGACAAGTTACAACACATAGTATAAGGATAGGCATCAAACAACTGCAAATTAAAAGATCTCTGATCGGGGTGTAGTAGTTTCATATTGTGTTGCCAAAATGATCGTAAAATAACTAAACGTTGGATTAAAGAAACAAACACGTTAAGATTAATGAAAGAACGTGACTATTTATCCAGTAAATTCAATTTCACATTTTAATTATTGTGATTTTTTTTAATAAATATTTTGGCCAGATTGTACCAGACTACTTGTACGCAATTATGCAAAGATAATGTTAAAAAGCAAAATAAAAACACGTTGTGTACGGTTAATTAAAATATAACATATACATGTACTGCTGATTGTGTACCAAGGTTCTTTCTGAACGTTTTTCACATTATATAGTTATTTTTATGCTTTGCAATTTATTTTCACGTACGTACATTAACGTATTTGAACAGTTTAGAGATTTCAGCCCTCTTTATTAAGGGTACTTCGAACCCCGATTTTGCCCCAAAATCCGATTTTTAATAGGTGTATAAAATAATATATAATGCATCGAAAGGATTATCAATATATGATGTACAACAAATGTTTTTATAATTAAAGTATTTTAAGAAGAACATTTAGTTGCGAAAAAAAACAATTGAAGAAAATGAGGCTCTTTGGATCTTCAGTCAAATGCGTAACCGCTTGGCTTAATTGCTAATAAGTATGACTGTATACATGTATGAGCTTTAATCAAGTACATTAAGTTAGGTTGTATAAGATTTGATAATTTTATTTCAAACAAAAAATAATACACGTTTATTAACATCCTGGCATCACCCGTTATCCATATCAACTTATGGATTACCGTTTCCGCTTAATGGTTTATTTCATCGCCCAGGTTATTGAACGACGTACGATGACGTTTTATGATTTGAAATTACAAAAATATCAATGACTTTTTAGGATTCGGAAAGTTCTGACTAAAATAAAAATATCAACCAAATGTCATCGTGTATCAATAATCCTTAATGCAACTTATCTTTTAAAGTTGTGTTATACGTTAATATAAAAATGCGTGTTGTCTTTTTTTATTATTATTACTGTCGTTTTTGACGTTTTCACATTCTTGAGCGCAGTACATTTACATAATATTTTATATTTTACTGGGGTATTTGGTAAAGAGATCTAACTTTGCCAATGTACTCCAATGTATTTTGACAGTCTAAATGCCTTAAACTTGATGACGCTTCGATGTTGATAGAAATATTTGGATAATTGCAAAGGAATGGTTGACATTTAGATATGAAGCATCTGAAAAAAATGTGGACGGCTCATTAGGAAATGGTAGGCGAGGTATAAAACCCGGAAATATCCGGAAAACTCGGAAATCTTTAAGGTTAACCACGGAAAATGTAAAAAAAGGTTATTATTCGTCCGATATGAATAATAATGGTACCGTTGGAAAGAAGAACCTCAAAAGTTTCTTACAATTTAAAAATAGTGTATGGCTGGGTCAGAAGAGTTAGCCTGTAAATCGCGGTCAAAGTCGGCCTATTGTGAGGGTGTTTTTTTACACACCAAAATGCCTAAAGGAAAACCCGGAAAAGGTAAAAGTGGTTATACAAACATTATTATAAATTTCGATATTAATAAAATGCTACCGTTGTAAAGAAGATCATATGAGGTTTCTAACGATGTAAAAAATAGTGTTTGTCGGTATAATATTAGGGCGGCCAAAGTCGGCCTATTAATATGATTTTTTACACAAAACAATGTATTAAGGAAAACCCGGGAAGATAAAGGGGTTATACAAGCAACATTTTTTCCAACCGACCATACATTATTTGGTACCGTTGTAATGGTATTCCTCCATCGTTTCTAAATATGTAAAAATATATTGTGAGAATAGCATATTATTACTGCTAATTGCGACCGAAGTTGGTGTATATTTTTATATTCATTACAATGACAAACTGTGTTTCCAGTAAAATCCGGATATGATAAAAGTGACTATACAAGCATTATTCATTCGATATAATTGTAAATGGGGATCCTCTTAGAATCTAAAATATGCAACATATATATTATATATATATAGTCGTGATCAGAGCTAGACTTGTCTTGTAGTAATGACTGTTTCATACAAAAAATCATATTTAAGTATTCGGATCGGAACGGTTTGACACCAAGCTGTATATCTACTAATTATACTTCATGGAATATCGAGATTTTGAACAAGTGCGTGTATAAATGGCTTTGTTTGCCTGATCAATCTAATAAGTATTGCTTGAAACTCATAGCGTCCAGTAGTTATATTTTGAGATAATTGTAAGTAGTGAGTTGTCTGGGAAAATGTGTGTGTACATGTAGTGACAAACTAGTGTGTATAAATGTAGTGATTCACCCGGTGTTTTTTTTTCAGAAGCGTGTATGTAGTGGGTAACATGGTAAAATATAAGTTTGATAAAATACATTAAATTGAAATAATAAAATCATCGTTCAGTAAAGCAGCCCATTTGACATAATTTTTCCAAATATTAAATCGCTGGCATAGCTAGATCTAGTGGTAGTGGGTTTCCGGGAGAAAATGTAGTGTAGTGACTTTGCACCATTTGCACGTGTGTGTGTGTGTGTGTGTGTGTGTGTGTGTGTGTGTGTGTGTGTGTGTGTGTGTGTGTGTGTGTGTGTGTGTGTGTGTGTGTGTGTGTGTGTGTGTAAACTATTAATGGGTGCAAGAACATACAATTACTTTCGAGATTTGAGTGCGAAACAGTTGTATCCACCTAGCCTCTTCTTAGAGAACAAAGTACATGTAGTTTTAACCCATGTATGCCTAGTGAACTCTCCCATCCTTCTAAATTGGATCAATTTATTTCCAAAATTAGGGATGTCTAGTAAATTTATTTTTATATTTAGAATATTTCTTACAGAAATTCCTTTAAGCAAACAGCGCAGACCTTGATGAGACGCCGCATTATGTGGCGTCTCATCTGGGTCTACGCTGTTTGCCAATGACGCTAGGCATAAATGGGTTAATCTGAACACGCAGTTTACTGCGATTTCATTTTAGCAAATGAAGGGCTATAAGGATTGTACGTTTTACTGCCCCCAAAAGATTAATTAAATTTATAACAATATAGGGATAATACACGTTTTCGAGGGCATGATCATCTGCGGGCGCTCGAAAAATCCGTTCCTGCCCGAGTGCGCCGAGAAAATGTGTATTTTCGCTATTATTGCATAAACAAATCACACATTCCAAAATAATTTTAAATAACATTGAAAAACAATGTTCTGTTAATTCGACATCGACAAAATAATTCGATTATTTCAAAACAGTTCAAGGTTGTGTTTTACATATGCCTCACTCGGTCATCATCCGAAATGACGAGGCTTTACCTTCGGATAGGCAGTTTTCGATTTAAAATGTGTTTAAACAGTGGATTAATGCAAAGTTGAAATGCAGCCGCGCAAAGTAAGAAATGAGGAATTATTTTGGAATTTACAGCAGGAACGTTGAAGGTAAATTTAAACACTTATATTTACAGGATAGTCTTTTGAAAGTGTTGAGGAAATAACCTTAACTTCAATGACGTTGCCAATGCAATAAAGCTGTTGTCAAGAGGGTGCAGATGGTATAACTTGAAAAGTGGATTGAAATAGTCATTATTCCTGCATGCATGAGGAAACTGGTGCTTTTTCAGTTGCCCATTTATGCTTGGAAAGTCATCGAAGGCGGGAGAAGGGAAGTAACTGCGCGTAGACCAGATTATGGATATGAAAAACACATAACAGTGCTTGAACGGCACGTGAATCGCATTGATAATACACGATTTCTCCCGTTCAAACCCTCCTTTTGCCAAGTTTCTGCACCCCGCAAGAGGGCATTAGAGATAGAGCTTATGCAATAACTAATTAAAATATACTGTCCAAAAAAGAGACATTAATTATGGACGAAAACCCGTATGTCCAAAAATTAATAGTCACAAAAAAATAAAATATTTCAGGGCCGTATGCAGGATATTTTGACTGGGGGGCCCAAGCGGGGAGGGTGCGGGAGGGGCCTCCCCTTCCTAATTTCAAGTTTTCTTAATTTGGCACTTTTTAATGTGAATTTTTATGCTTTAAAGACGTATTTCGTGATATAAATTTATGGAATATATCATGTAAATCATCAACTTTTTGAAGTCTAGAGCTTTACATATTGGTGTGGAATTCACACCGATGTTTAAAGCTTTGTATTTCAGAAATGTGTGATGTTTGATGAAGAAGGAAAGCAAACTTTAAAAATCAAACAACTTTATAAAGAAATGTATAATAACGTATGACTGACATATAACCATAATATTATTTTCTCTTTGAATTCAAATTTTCTCTAAAGTTTCATAATAAATTCGTAATAAAATGTTTATCACTACTACACATTTTCACTTTAACCTTCATCAACACAGATTAACCATCACAATCGTCTACAACTCCGACATTTGTTTGGAATTTTCTCTACTATAACCGTTTTCCGGAGGTTTTTTAAGCAACGCTTTCAGATATTGAGCAGATTTTTTGTATCCGGAGAGGCGCCCCCTCCGAGAGGTGCTTCCCAGAGAGGTGCCCCCTAATTTTAAGGGGGCAGAGAGGTGCCCTCCAAGCAAATTTGAAGGGGCGGATAAGTGCCCCATGTCAGAATTTAGTAGGCGGATATCTGCCCCCTCACAATAATTTAAATGGCGGATAAGTGCCCCCATTGGGACTTTCGTCTGTTCCAGTTTGCAATCAACCCAGACACTTACCGTAAGAACAATTCGCAATTTATCGCACCACCTGGTGCTCTTCCATGTGCAATGGCGCCAAGATGTATGAGGCGAACAGAACAACTGCGGCAGAGAAGAGGCAAGCCCGAAACGCCCTTGTTGCAAGCCCAACTGGAGACGTCCCACTCCTCCCCTTTGTACTGGAATATTCCGTGCCAGGGGCCCGTATTCACCAAACAATTCTTAGACTTAAGTCTAAGAATAAAGAAAATTCTTTAAATTAGAATATTCAAGAATTTCTTTAATTTTTAGTCAAACTCTGCAGTAGTTCTGGCGACCATAACTTTAAATGTCGCTTTTTATGATTTTTGACTGGCGCGACTTTATAGTTATGGACCAACCCTATTAGGAAAGTCAACCAGAAATTCCCGAAAAGTTGACAGTTAACAAAGACCGGTCCAAAACAGCTTTTAAATGCAGTTGTTGGCCCAAATCAACCACTTGATTGGAAAGATTGACATTTTTCACATTTAACTGATATATTCTTTCACAAAATACTATCTTAAACATTTAAAATGTATCTATTCTGCTCTTACATATCGAGAAAAACAGCGATGTGACTGACTTTCTTGAAATGCGAATCTCCCGAGATTTCACGGTCATATGACGTTATTTCTAGTTTTAGTAACAAACCATGTGCTCAAGTGTTTTCAAATTCAGAATGACATTTCCCGGTATTTTCATTATTCTGGCTTATTTTGTAAACAAATTGTAGTGTCAATACAAAGTCAAAAAAAAATATTATATAAAACTACCTGATTCACAATGAAATCATTCTTAATAATCCACCACACGTAAGTTGTTAATCACAAATAATAGATTTCAGAAAACGAAAGCAATGTTTACAATTTCAGCATAAAATGTCAAGGTCGATCCGAAAGTATCCAAATGAAAACTCGTCACGTGACAAAGCGACAATGGCGTCAAAATTGTGAATTTCATACTGATGAGAGTTATTTTCATCTATTGTAAGATGCATTTGAAACATTTGAACCTTAAAATATTCCTCGATGCAATAATTTATATTCATTCACCAATATATGTAGAAATGTATCCAAGAAAATGAGCTTTCTTTGATTTATAGCGTGACATAAATATGTTACGACTCTGGTTGACTTTCGATACGGGGTTAGCTTCAGCTACAGGTCTGTCAATACTATATATACTGTACGCTGAAGTTTCTTTAGCTAACTCTGCAGTAAACGTCTCTGTCTATATTATTCTTCATATAGAACAGTTTGTCAATGACATAATCACCAGTGGAGGCCTGTATATATTCAAACACTGAACACAGTTTTCTTGGTTCCAAGTCTATTCTTTATTCTTAAGTCTAAGAATCGGTTGATGAATACGGGCCCAGATCGGCCTCAGCAGCCATTTGCGCACACATAGACAAAGCCAGTCCCAGACCCACAGATGACTTGAGTGGTCCTAGTCGAGTCGACGGACGAACGAATGAACAATCCAAATCGTTAACGGAATAATTAAGAAACAAATAAATGTATTTATGTACAATAATTTCTATCATAGGATTTGATGGATTGTAATAAATATCAATGTTAAATGGATACTTAATGTGTTTACTTCTATCCTTATAGCAATATTTGATGAATGAGCAATGTCATTATCAATTGAAGTATGCTACTAATCATTATATTCTTTGTTAACTTCTACCATCACCTTGTTTTCATCATACGTAATCTTTGTATTTTACTTATGTTATTTTGTATTTTGCTTCAAATGAGGGATGAGGTAATAGATATGTGAATCGCGCTGTGAGAAACAAACCTTTATTGGTAAATCACATAACAAGTGACATATTAGTCATTAGTAAGTTACCGTTCGCGAACTTTATTGCATTATTGTGCAAACAATAATAATAATAATAAAGTATGGACATGACATGATTACTTGACATTGCACATGTTCACGCTATTTCCGGGCGTTGTTGTAGCAGAAAAGCATCGAATATATGCATTTTCAGTTGAGCCCAATGTTAGGAATTGATAGTAATAGTTTACCGGGACTGAATGAGCATTTTCACATGTTGTATGCCAATGTTCAATTAGTTTCATTTAATTAAAATCATGACCATACCGATTACAAACTTTTTTTAATAGACGCCGCAGACGGCAAATGTTTAGATTCTCAATCAAAACTGTTTCAATGCGGCGAGAAATCTCTTCACATTTTGCCGTTCTCATAATAAAAGTATTTATCCTATTATTTAACATAGTTGAGTTGTCATAACACTGGTATTAATGGTATGACTTCAATAGAGTGGTCCGATCTTATGAAATGTAATTTGTTTAACCTAGGTATTAAAGTATCGGTGGATTAGTTGTTAACAAAATCGATTGTAATTGTGTTTAACTTGTTTTTATCCAAAGGGTTTGTTAAAATCTGTCTTAGTTTTACAACAGCATTTCAAAATGGAATAAACGCTTAAGCTATTATAAGAATACCATTACTGCAGGGCGTCCATCTGAACCAAACAATTACGCAGTTTCTGCATGACTTGTACGTTCGGTCAAGTTTCTCGATGGATCAGTTAGAATAAACAGCACATACATGTGTATCATTTAAAAGGATATTAACGAATAGTCGGATGTACAACTCCACACACACTTACACACAATGTGATTTAGTATACGAATACTCGTAGGGAAAAAAACAACACACACACACGCACGCACGCACGCACGCACGCACGCACGCACGCACACACACACTAACACACACACACACACACACACACACACACACACACACACACACACACACACACACACACACACACACACACACACACACACACACACACACACACACACACACACACACACACACACACACACACACACACACACACACACACACAACACACACACACACACACACACACACACACACACACACACACACACACACACACACACACACACACACACACACACACACACACACACACACACACACACACACACACACACACACACACACACACACACACACACACACACACACACACACACTCGTTTATATGGCACCACCTGAATAGACAAATCCTGCAGGATCAATCTGCTCAGGGTGTACTTTAAGGGGAAGACACAATTTAGGGGGCACTTATCCGGGTCATCAATTCTGACAAGACGACATTACTTCGCCCCCTAATTTTTAGCAAGAGGGAAGTTCTCCGCCAAATAAAAATATTGAGGGGTCATATATCCGCCCAGTGAAAAATCTTTGAGGTGGCACCTCTCCGGGGGGGGGGGGCGCCTATCCTAGAGTCAGAGTT
The DNA here is from genome assembly GCF_020536995.1 of Dreissena polymorpha. NCBI lineage: Eukaryota > Metazoa > Mollusca > Bivalvia > Myida > Dreissenidae > Dreissena > Dreissena polymorpha. Next base: position 46,217,143 of record NC_068358.1, on the reverse strand, counting down.
TGGAGTACATTTAATAGTACCCGAGCCGACAATGACCAATCGAACTATAACAACCGTTTTTAGGAGGTTTTTTACGCAACTCTTTCAAATGTAGAGCTGATGTTTATGCTACCGGTAGGATGGCATATAGCAGTCGAACTGTCCGTCCGTCCGTCTGTCCATCCGTCCGGCATTTCATTTTCCGGCCTTTTTTTTCAAATAGCTTTAAGATATTGACCCAATATTTGGTGTGTGAGTCTAGCTACATGACTTACAGATGAAGTGTCAGTTTCGTACCGGTTCTTTTTTTGACGAACTAATGGGCCTTGGACTTAGACAAAGACGATTATCAACATCACCGCCTTATTGCTTCCAACATTATTTGTTTTTCACAAATTATTAACGTCCAGACCTACGAACTCCTGTGTCAGTTGTTTCCATTCGCTGCTTATTTTCCTTGGTCAATCAAAAGACCTGTTTAATCAAGCATTCAAGATCCCAAGGGGTAATTGACTGAGCGGGGATGTGGGTACAAGGAGATAAGAAAACATTGCCTTAGGGCTTGTCTCCACCGGCGAGTAAATTAGCGCTAATCCTTTTGTTTAACAGGGACAAGAAAACACGTCTGCTCTTTTGTATTGAGTGAAAGTGTACTGTGTTTCAGGAGAGAAAAATTTGCAGTAGGCCCATTCTTAAAAAAAATCATAACTCAACAGCCAGCTGGGAGGGTCCGGGCCCTGGGCCCACCCTCTGGGTGCGGGCCTGTATTTTTTCCGAAAACATAGTGTCCAAAAATAGAGTACCGTAATTTCTCTATGTTTTCGGACACTTAAAAATTTATTTTTTTCGTGTCCGAAAACTTAGATACGAAAAATATTAACAAAATACAGGTGTCCCAAAACGAGTCGAAAATGGAAGTGTTCGAAAATAGCGTCAATTGTATCAACGACTACCGGTAATAGCACGCGCTTGTAAAATACCATGCCGTATAGTATAAATTACAGTTTTACATGTTTGCACTGCATTTTAAATAATTGTAAAAGCATAATTTATTTTACAGAAAGTTACTTCAAGGTGATACTTTGACCAACGAGTTCAAATTGAGCATGTGATGTACCGATACACGCTTGTATGAACCTGTAATTAACGCAATAAAAAAAGCAAACTATGAATTGTTTGTTTGTTCATTTCCGATAGTTGTTGTGTAACACATTCCGTTGTTCGTAAAACATGTAATAGGTTGCATTACAATTTGAAACATTTAGTATTTGTCACAGTAATTTTACTGAGAAGGGGTAGTACCATTGCGGTAGATAATTGAACTGTTAATTGGCACTACTCCTGGTAATTGTCATTACGCTTATGCTATCGGGCGAAACCATTGTTAAATACCGGTTTACAAAGTTATTTACCCAATAACGCAAATGTAATGGTCCATTGCCCTCAGGCATGCACCCGCAATGTTTTATCATGTTTATCTGGTTGTAAAACCCCATGATCGAAGTGTCATTAGATATCGAAAACAGGTTCGAAATTTGGTAAAATAGCGCTGTAAAATATACTGTCCGAAAACTTAGAGACATAAATAACGGACGAAAACTCGTGTGTCCGAAAATAAAAAGTCACGTAAAATAATTATTTTTGCTAAAAAGGGGGTGTCCGAAAACTTAGAGTGTCCGAAAACATAGAGTAATTACGAGGCTCTAGGAGAAGTGCCCCCCCGGAGAACTGCCCCCCCCCCAAAGATTTTTCACTGGGCGGAGAACTGCCCCCTCATTGTTTTTTTATAGGGCGGAGAACTGCCCCCCTGCTGATTAATAAGGGGCGGAGAACTGCCCCCCTGTCAGAATTGATGACCCGGAGAAGTGCCCCCTAATTAAAGAAATTTCGCGGCTATATATAAAGCGAGTATTATAATGGCAATAACGCCAGTAACTTTCTTGCTATTATGTCTGGAAATTGAGTGAAATTTCAAAAGTAATATAAAGTCGTTCAAGTAATAAAAGTTATAAAACGGCAAAAAAATACCTGCCTCGGCATCTTGAGAATCACGTGATTTTCGTCTATGTGAACAAAGAAAAACAAATCACTTTTTGCTAATAAAAAGTTTTCGCGGCTGAAATATTAGATATTTTCCCCATAATTAAAACAAACAATAAGCATGCAATTTAATCCATCCATATGAAAGCAGAAAACAATAATTTATTTGTTTGTTTTCGCCAATTACGGATTTGGACGGTTCAATATAATAAACCCGTATGCGGTTTCCTGTGTGGATCTCGACTATGTTTCGCGCTCTTATTAAAACACGACTTTTACATGGCATTCATGTATAGTGAGTGGTGCAGATGCTTACCAAGGGCCTTAAACAGTATTATCACATGCCTCTAGACAATTTGTGTTATTCAGTTCGATAAATGGTAATATACTTGTACTGAAATTAAATTGTTACCGGATAAAATGTGTACGGCGATAACGTAAAATTACCCGTAAGTATTGTTTTCACTACGTAACTAATAACTAATATGACACCGGGGGGGGGGGCAGTTCTCCGCTCCTACAGATTTGATGGGGGGCAGATAAGATATACGCCTACTAAATTCTGACAGGGGGGGCAGTTCTCCGCCCCTACCGATTTGATGGGGGGGGGGCACCTCTCCGCCACCTTTAAAATAAGGGGGCAGTTCTCCGGGGGGGGGGGGGCGCTTCTCCGGATACCTAATTACGATACTAAACATTTACCATGCTCTATAATATCCATTATATGTATCTTTTGACGATTTAACACCCTGATAATTATAAAACGTTGCAACGCAACACGATTATATAATTGTGCGAGTTATGTTAGTGTCGTTATATTTTGTGACACTACAATGATTGTTTATATAAAGTATAAAATATTTTTATACTTGTATAAGCACGGCTGGTCGAGTGGTTTAAGCGTTAGACTTACTCCAGGGGCCAGTGGTTCGAGCCCAGATAAGGGTTACTGTTTTTCTTTCTTTAATTTTATTCTTGTCTTTATCTTGAGCTTTTTAGATACAATTTTTACATTTATCAATATAAAGCATTTAATGACAAACTTCAATACATATCAAAATATGTGAAAAGAATATATTCTTAAAATTATGTTTTACCTTGTATGCTAAGTTCTGCAATCTCCAATAAAAATAATCTTAAATATGTGTAACCGTTTATATTCCATATGCAAGATGTCAATTTGACTAATAACCGCACGCGCTCACACGAACGAACAAACGTACACTACGCTGATGAACACAAAGACGCACTCTCAGGCGCACACACGCACGCACACGCTTTCACAAGGAGTTGTCCTGAATTCTATTGTCGATATTTTCCAAAATCATTATATTGTGTCAGTCAGAACAAGTATGTACTTGATAGGATTCAAATGCAATATAAAAGATGCCCTTATTTAATCTCAAATTACATAACTTGTTGTCTCTAGCAAGTTTGCCTACTTAACGGTAGTTATTGTCAAACTGTTATTGGTAAATATCTTGCAAATCAACAAACTTCTCTATTATCCAATACTTTTTCTCTATTATCACGTCTTTATTAAGATTATTTTATGATAGTGTTGTTTATTGTTGCTTGAATTTGAAAAGAAATGTTTTTGTCACTTGCCTGAGAAATTCGACGCAAGGTTGTTCATTCAACATTTCTTTCCAGTTGTTGATTAAAATTCTTCTAAACATTCCCGCAAGCGAATTGAAAAAAACACAAAATCCGCAAACAGTTTTTTATTTAAGCTTAAAAAAAGAACATTATTTCAATGATCAAAAGATCTGTTAGATGCGGTCAATGAAATATCTTTGCAATTACAATATAAAAGATAATGACAATAAAGGCAACAACTTACCTTTTATGAGTAGATTATTATCAATCAAAGTTTCCTTTTCATTTCTCTAGGTGGTCATAAAAAGTTGCATGAACCGGGGACTCGTAATTCCCTCTCTTCCTTTACGTACTTCCATTTACTTTTTTAATTCCCTCATTTTACTTTTCATAGAGCCTTTCATCGAAAGCATCCACACTATTGTTCTTTCTCAAACATCAAGGAGACTGGCGTTGTGAACGTTTCAACAAGAATACCTCGAGCTTAATAAAACAAGCCTCAATTTAGCACACGTTTATTATGATTGTCAGTTAGGAGCTTAGTATGCCAATTTTCGGTAACGACGAAGGTAGCACATGATTGTTGGTATTACGTGCGAAATGGTTTATTTGAAGTCAATTCATCGATCGGCGCAGTCACCCGTGAGGCGCGTGCGCGGTGAGTCCACCGAATAAGTGTTTGGTGACGGAATGTCAAACCGAGAAATGTTGTCACATTTTGATGTCAGAAATGGCGTGATAAAAATTCCTCATTGATCAGCGTATTGTAAGTGCATTTGAACAATCCCGTTCATGTCCTTAAGGTTTTCAACGGTTAACTTAGTATCACGTAATATCTCTTCAGACATTTACTCTGGAATGATTGACCACAGCGGTCCATTTCCAAAAACATGTTAACCTCACGTAAATGTGTATTTTTCATTTAAATATGATCGGTTAGGGTTCGCAAAATACAGAAGAACCAATAAAAACCATTAACTTGTCACTATGTTATAACATGTACCGCGCGTGCTGAATATCACCGCATGTGTCAATTATTTACGTGTTACATCACCTTCCGGGTTCGTTTCATTTTGTGGAAGCGCTTTATTGAATGTCGAAGTTGTCATTGGCGACAAAAGGAAAAAACAATAATTTGATAATATTTAAAAATATAAACATGCAAACAATTTATACCAAATATATTTCGAAATTGAATATGATCTGGATAAGAAATTAGTTATGCGAGATATATTGAATGTGTCGATGTGTGACAGTGCAGGGGTAGCGCGACCATATCCATAATTATTCGGAAAAAAACACCAGACGACGTTGTGTTCGAAATTGATGTGGAAACAGCATGCAGCATGTTGGACTTCGTTGATTGTGAACCAATTAGTAAAGTTTCAATGTTGACGTTTAAGTGTTAATTTGCTGGTTTAATCACATCGTTAACTCTGTGTTTGTATTCAGCCTAGCTGTTGGTAGACGCTTGTTTTTATAGCAATTTCTTCAAAAAATGTCGCGTATACGCGCAAATGTACGTATACGAGAGTTGTGCCGAGTTTTTTTATAATGTTCTTCCATACCAAGTTCCAACTTCATCAGTTCTAAAGGTGTGTTCGTGAATAAAACATAAGCGTGTACACTTATCATTAATATAACAACATCACTTTTCGACGTCAATTAAATAATATATCGTTGGCAATTAGCTCGTTTGTTCAACGGAACATGCTTGTTTATCGCTTGACTTATGACTGCTGAAACTTTGATATGCGCAGCCGTAGCATAATGATCGCTGACAGAAGTATTAATTGAAATTACTTAACCGTCCAGTACAATTCAACTATAGGGGACAATCATATGGTCAATAAAAAAAGCAGTACCGGTCATTACAGTGGCTCTTGTTACTTCTGTTATAACGTAACTTCCATTAAATATGGTCAATGAATGATATGGCAAACTACTGACAACCCATGGCGAGGGAAAGGTAATTCATATTAAGTCAAGATGAGCCATACGATAAAACGATCCGGCTTGTATCTATTATAATGATGAAATTAAGTCTGCCTTTAAATATGTGCTAACATTTATTTTTACATTAATCGGATATTGAAATATCACTCATCATGAAGGTGATCACGCGACACTTGGAAAAGCCTTTAAAACAAGGGCAATATTTTATATTCGCACTGTGTCAAAACACATACATATTTAAAACATCATTTATGAAACGCAATAAATATTTACAAACTTATTTTATGGTTGCATGTGCCATTTGTACGACTGCTTTTCATTTGTCGGTATTGCAGTATACATTTGTCACTACTTTAATGTGTAATCCTTTTTTTTAAATTTCCGACATCAAATTTTGTATCAGTTGCCTCCCTTGATAAATGAATCGAGAACGAGTCTGACGATGTAAAAGATGGAATTGCCCACGGCGACATTATAATGTCTCGTCGATTAAATATTGAATAAAATCTCAACAGGTGTTTTACTTGTCGTTTGAAATTTGACAGTTGAAGTTACAATTTTGTACAAGTGCTTTGACAATTGTTTTAGCTGTTTGATTTTATCGTGCTTAATCACCTTAAACTTTTGAAAAAAACGACACTGGTAACCTATAATTTCCTTTCTATTTGCTGACAAATTTTTTGACGATTTAAAAACCTTAAATTGATCAAGCATTACAAACGCAAAAACGATTGAATAATATAAAGCGTTCTGCTCTTATCGTTATATTTTGCAGGCCCGTACCCAGGGGGTGGGCCCAGGGGCCCGGGCCCTCCCAGCTGGCTGTTGAGTTATGATTTTTTTAAGAATGGGCCTACTGCAAATTTTTCTCTCCTGAAACACAGTACACTTTCACTCAATACAAAAGAGCAGACGTGTTTTCTTGTCCCTGTTAAACAAAAGGATTAGCGCTAATTTACTCGTCGGTGTAGAAAAGCCCTAAGGCAATGTTTTCTTATCTCCTTGTACCAACATCCCCGCTCAGTCAATTACCCCTTGGGGTCTTGCATGCTTGATTAAACAGGTCTTTTAATTGACCAAGGAAAGAGAAGCAGCGAATGGAAACAACTGACACAGGAGTTCGTAGGTCTGGACATTGCTGACGTTAATAATTTGTGAAAAACAAATAATGTTGGAAGCAATAAGGCGGTGATGTTGATAATCGTCTTTGTCAAAGTCCAAGGCCCATAACTTCGTAAAAAAAGAAACGGTACGAAACTGACACTTCATCTGTAAGTCATGTAGCTAGACTCACACACCAAATATTGGGTCAATATCTTAAAGCTATTTGAAAAAAAGCCGGAAAATGAAATGCCGGACGGATGGACAGACGGACGGACGGACAGTCCAACTGCTATATGCCATCCTACCGGGAGCATAAACATCAGCTCTTCATTTGAAATAGTTGCGTAAAAAACCTCCTAAAAACGGTTGTTATAGTTCGATTGGTCATTGTCGGCTCGGGTACTATTAAATGTACTCCAAAACTCTAACTCTAGGAAAGCCGCCCCCCGGAGAGGTGCCACCTCAAAGATTTTTCACTGGGCGGATATATGACCCCTCAATGTTTTTTATTTGGCGGAGAACTTCCCTCTTGTTTGTTTGTTTGTTCATTTCCGATAGTTGTTGTGTAACACATTCCGTTGTTCGTAAAACATGTAATAGGTTGCATTACAATTTGAAACATTTAGTATTTGTCACAGTAATTTTACTGAGAAGGGGTAGTACCATTGCGGTAGATAATTGAACTGTTAATTGGCACTACTCCTGGTAATTGTCATTACGCTTATGCTATCGGGCGAAACCATTGTTAAATACCGGTTTACAAAGTTATTTACCCAATAACGCAAATGTAATGGTGCATTGCCCTCAGGCATGCACCCGCAATGTTTTATCATGTTTATCTGGTTGTAAAACCCCATGATCGAAGTGTCATTAGATATCGAAAACAGGTTCGAAATTTGGTAAAATAGCGCTGTAAAATATACTGTCCGAAAACTTAGAGACATAAATAACGGACGAAAACTCGTGTGTCCGAAAATAAAAAGTCACGTAAAATAATTATTTTTGCTAAAAAGGGGGTGTCCGAAAACTTAGAGTGTCCGAAAACATAGAGTAATTACGAGGCTCTAGGAGAAGTGCCCCCCCGGAGAACTGCCCCCCCCCAAAGATTTTTCACTGGGCGGAGAACTGCCCCCTCATTGTTTTTTTATAGGGCGGAGAACTGCCCCCCTGCTGATTAATAAGGGGCGGAGAACTGCCCCCCTGTCAGAATTGATGACCCGGAGAAGTGCCCCCTAATTAAAGAAATTTCGCGGCTATATATAAAGCGAGTATTATAATGGCAATAACGCCAGTAACTTTCTTGCTATTATGTCTGGAAATTGAGTGAAATTTCAAAAGTAATATAAAGTCGTTCAAGTAATAAAAGTTATAAAACGGCAAAAAAATACCTGCCTCGGCATCTTGAGAATCACGTGATTTTCGTCTATGTGAACAAAGAAAAACAAATCACTTTTTGCTAATAAAAAGTTTTCGCGGCTGAAATATTAGATATTTTCCCCATAATTAAAAAAACAATAAGCATGCAATTTAATCCATCCATATGAAAGCAGAAAACAATAATTTATTTGTTTGTTTTCGCCAATTACGGATTTGGACGGTTCAATATAATAAACCCGTATGCGGTTTCCTGTGTGGATCTCGACTATGTTTCGCGCTCTTATTAAAACACGACTTTTACATGGCATTCATGTATAGTGAGTGGTGCAGATGCTTACCAAGGGCCTTAAACAGTATTATCACATGCCTCTAGACAATTTGTGTTATTCAGTTCGATAAATGGTAATATACTTGTACTGAAATTAAATTGTTACCGGATAAAATGTGTACGGCGATAACGTAAAATTACCCGTAAGTATTGTTTTCACTACGTAACTAATAACTAATATGACACCGGGGGGGGGGGGCAGTTCTCCGCTCCTACAGATTTGATGGGGGGCAGATATACGCCTACTAAATTCTGACAGGGGGGGGCAGTTCTCCGCCCCTACCGATTTGATGGGGGGGGGGGTGCACCTCTCCGCCACCTTTAAAATAAGGGGGCAGTTCTCCGGGGGGGGGGGGCGCTTCTCCGGATACCTAATTACGATACTAAACATTTACCATGCTCTATAATATCCATTATATGTATCTTTTGACGATTTAACACCCTGATAATTATAAAACGTTGCAACGCAACACGATTATATAATTGTGCGAGTTATGTTAGTGTCGTTATATTTTGTGACACTACAATGATTGTTTATATAAAGTATAAAATATTTTTATACTTGTATAAGCACGGCTGGTCGAGTGGTTTAAGCGTTAGACTTACTCCAGGGGCCAGTGGTTCGAGCCCAGATAAGGGTTACTGTTTTTCTTTCTTTAATTTTATTCTTGTCTTTATCTTGAGCTTTTTTAGATACAATTTTTACATTTATCAATATAAAGCATTTAATGACAAACTTCAATACATATCAAAATATGTGAAAAGAATATATTCTTAAAATTATGTTTTACCTTGTATGCTAAGTTCTGCAATCTCCAATAAAAATAATCTTAAATATGTGTAACCGTTTATATTCCATATGCAAGATGTCAATTTGACTAATAAACGCACGCGCTCACACGAACGAACAAACGTACACTACGCTGATGAACACAAAGACGCACTCTCAGGCGCACACACGCACGCACACGCTTTCACAAGGAGTTGTCCTGAATTCTATTGTCGATATTTTCCAAAATCATTATATTGTGTCAGTCAGAACAAGTATGTACTTGATAGGATTCAAATGCAATATAAAAGATGCCCTTATTTAATCTCAAATTACATAACTTGTTGTCTCTAGCAAGTTTGCCTACTTAACGGTAGTTATTGTCAAACTGTTATTGGTAAATATCTTGCAAATCAACAAACTTCTCTATTATCCAATACTTTTTCTCTATTATCACGTCTTTATTAAGATTATTTTATGATAGTGTTGTTTATTGTTGCTTGAATTTGAAAAGAAATGTTTTTGTCACTTGCCTGAGAAATTCGACGCAAGGTTGTTCATTCAACATTTCTTTCCAGTTGTTGATTAAAATTCTTCTAAACATTCCCGCAAGCGAATTGAAAAAAACACAAAATCCGCAAACAGTTTTTTATTTAAGCTTAAAAAAAGAACATTATTTCAATGATCAAAAGATCTGTTAGATGCGGTCAATGAAATATCTTTGCAATTACAATATAAAAGATAATGACAATAAAGGCAACAACTTACCTTTTATGAGTAGATTATTATCAATCAAAGTTTCCTTTTCATTTCTCTAGGTGGTCATAAAAAGTTGCATGAACCGGGGACTCGTAATTCCCTCTCTTCCTTTACGTACTTCCATTTACTTTTTTAATTCCCTCATTTTACTTTTCATAGAGCCTTTCATCGAAAGCATCCACACTATTGTTCTTTCTCAAACATCAAGGAGACTGGCGTTGTGAACGTTTCAACAAGAATACCTCGAGCTTAATAAAACAAGCCTCAATTTAGCACACGTTTATTATGATTGTCAGTTAGGAGCTTAGTATGCCAATTTTCGGTAACGACGAAGGTAGCACATGATTGTTGGTATTACGTGCGAAATGGTTTATTTGAAGTCAATTCATCGATCGGCGCAGTCACCCGTGAGGCGCGTGCGCGGTGAGTCCACCGAATAAGTGTTTGGTGACGGAATGTCAAACCGAGAAATGTTGTCACATTTTAATGTCAGAAATGGCGTGATAAAAATTCCTCATTGATCAGCGTATTGTAAGTGCATTTGAACAATCCCGTTCATGTCCTTAAGGTTTTCAACGGTTAACTTAGTATCACGTAATATCTCTTCAGACATTTACTCTGGAATGATTGACCACAGCGGTCCATTTCCAAAAACATGTTAACCTCACGTAAATGTGTATTTTTCATTTAAATATGATCGGTTAGGGTTCGCAAAATACAGAAGAACCAATAAAAACCATTAACTTGTCACTATGTTATAACATGTACCGCGCGTGCTGAATATCACCGCATGTGTCAATTATTTACGTGTTACATCACCTTCCGGGTTCGTTTCATTTTGTGGAAGCGCTTTATTGAATGTCGAAGTTGTCATTGGCGACAAAAGGAAAAAACAATAATTTGATAATATTTAAAAATATAAACATGCAAACAATTTATACCAAATATATTTCGAAATTGAATATGATCTGGATAAGAAATTAGTTATGCGAGATATATTGAATGTGTCGATGTGTGACAGTGCAGGGGTAGCGCGACCATATCCATAATTATTCGGAAAAAAACACCAGACGACGTTGTGTTCGAAATTGATGTGGAAACAGCATGCAGCATGTTGGACTTCGTTGATTGTGAACCAATTAGTAAAGTTTCAATGTTGACGTTTAAGTGTTAATTTGCTGGTTTAATCACATCGTTAACTCTGTGTTTGTATTCAGCCTAGCTGTTGGTAGACGCTTGTTTTTATAGCAATTTCTTCAAAAAATGTCGCGTATACGCGCAAATGTACGTATACGAGAGTTGTGCCGAGTTTTTTTATAATGTTCTTCCATACCAAGTTCCAACTTCATCAGTTCTAAAGGTGTGTTCGTGAATAAAACATAAGCGTGTACACTTATCATTAATATAACAACATCACTTTTCGACGTCAATTAAATAATATATCGTTGGCAATTAGCTCGTTTGTTCAACGGAACATGCTTGTTTATCGCTTGACTTATGACTGCTGAAACTTTGATATGCGCAGCCGTAGCATAATGATCGCTGACAGAAGTATTAATTGAAATTACTTAACCGTCCAGTACAATTCAACTATAGGGGACAATCATATGGTCAATAAAAAAAGCAGTACCGGTCATTACAGTGGCTCTTGTTACTTCTGTTATAACGTAACTTCCATTAAATATGGTCAATGAATGATATGGCAAACTACTGACAACCCATGGCGAGGGAAAGGTAATTCATATTAAGTCAAGATGAGCCATACGATAAAACGATCCGGCTTGTATCTATTATAATGATGAAATTAAGTCTGCCTTTAAATATGTGCTAACATTTATTTTTACATTAATCGGATATTGAAATATCACTCATCATGAAGGTGATCACGCGACACTTGGAAAAGCCTTTAAAACAAGGGCAATATTTTATATTCGCACTGTGTCAAAACACATACATATTTAAAACATCATTTATGAAACGCAATAAATATTTACAAACTTATTTTATGGTTGCATGTGCCATTTGTACGACTGCTTTTCATTTGTCGGTATTGCAGTATACATTTGTCACTACTTTAATGTGTAATCCTTTTTTTTAAATTTCCGACATCAAATTTTGTATCAGTTGCCTCCCTTGATAAATGAATCGAGAACGAGTCTGACGATGTAAAAGATGGAATTGCCCACGGCGACATTATAATGTCTCGTCGATTAAATATTGAATAAAATCTCAACAGGTGTTTTACTTGTCGTTTGAAATTTGACAGTTGAAGTTACAATTTTGTACAAGTGCTTTGACAATTGTTTTAGCTGTTTGATTTTATCGTGCTTAATCACCTTAAACTTTTGAAAAAAACGACACTGGTAACCTATAATTTCCTTTCTATTTGCTGACAAATTTTTTGACGATTTAAAAACCTTAAATTGATCAAGCATTACAAACGCAAAAACGATTGAATAATATAAAGCGTTCTGCTCTTATCGTTATATTTTGCAGGCCCGTACCCAGGGGGTGGGCCCAGGGGCCCGGGCCCTCCCAGCTGGCTGTTGAGTTATGATTTTTTTAAGAATGGGCCTACTGCAAATTTTTCTCTCCTGAAACACAGTACACTTTCACTCAATACAAAAGAGCAGACGTGTTTTCTTGTCCCTGTTAAACAAAAGGATTAGCGCTAATTTACTCGTCGGTGTAGAAAAGCCCTAAGGCAATGTTTTCTTATCTCCTTGTACCAACATCCCCGCTCAGTCAATTACCCCTTGGGGTCTTGAATGCTTGATTAAACAGGTCTTTTAATTGACCAAGGAAAGAGAAGCAGCGAATGGAAACAACTGACACAGGAGTTCGTAGGTCTGGACATTGCTGACGTTAATAATTTGTGAAAAACAAATAATGTTGGAAGCAATAAGGCGGTGATGTTGATAATCGTCTTTGTCAAAGTCCAAGGCCCATAACTTCGTAAAAAAAGAAACGGTACGAAACTGACACTTCATCTGTAAGTCATGTAGCTAGACTCACACACCAAATATTGGGTCAATATCTTAAAGCTATTTGAAAAAAAGCCGGAAAATGAAATGCCGGACGGATGGACAGACGGACGGACGGACAGTCCAACTGCTATATGCCATCCTACCGGGAGCATAAACATCAGCTCTTCATTTGAAAGAGTTGCGTAAAAAACCTCCTAAAAACGGTTGTTATAGTTCGATTGGTCATTGTCGGCTCGGGTACTATTAAATGTACTCCAAAACTCTAACTCTAGGAAAGCCGCCCCCCGGAGAGGTGCCACCTCAAAGATTTTTCACTGGGCGGATATATGACCCCTCAATGTTTTTTATTTGGCGGAGAACTTCCCTCTTGCTAAAAATTAGGGGGCGAAGTAATGTCGTCTTGTCAGAATTGATGACCCGGATAAGTGCCCCCTAAATTTTGTCTTCCCCTTAAAGTACACCCTGAGCAGATTGATCCTGCAGGATTTGTCTATTCAGGTGGTGCCATATAAACGAGGAAAATTGTGTGTGTGTTGTTTTTCCTTACGAGTATTCGTATACTAAATCACAGTGTGTGTAAGTGTGTTCGTGTGTGGGGAGTTGTATATCCGACCATTCGTTAATATCCTTTTAAATGATACACATGTACGTGCTGTGTATTCTAATAGATCCATCGAGAAACTTGACCGAACGTACAGTCATGCAGAAACTGCGTAATTGTTTGGTTCAGATGGACGCGCTGCAGTAATGCTATTATTATAATAGCTTAGGCGTTTATTCCATTTTGAAATGCTGTTGTAAAACTAAGACAGATTTTAACAAACACTTTGGATAAATACAAGTTAAACACAATCACAATCGATTTTGTTAACAATTAATCCACCGAAACTTTAATACCTAGGTCAAACAAATCACATTTCATAAGATCGGACCACTCTATTGAAGTCATACCATTAATACCAGTGTTATGACAACTCAACTACATGTATGTTAAATATTAGGATAAATACTTTTATTATGAGAACGGCAAAATGTGAAGAGATTTCTCGCCGCATTGAACAAGTTTTGATTGAGAATCTAAACATTTGCCGTCTGCGGCGTCTATTAAAAAAAGTTTGTAATCGGTATGGTCATGATTTTAATTAAATGAAACTAATTGAACATTGACATACAACATGTGAAAATGCTCATTCAGTCCCGGTAAACTATTACTATCAATTCCTAACATTGGGCTCAACTGAAAATGCATATTTTCGATGCTTTTCTGCTACAACAACGCGCGGAAATAGCGTGAACATGTGCAATGTCAAGTAATCATGTCATGTCCATACTTTATTAATTTTTTTTTGCACAAAAATGCAATCTACAGTTCGCGAACGGTAACTTACCAATGACTCATATGTCACTTGTTATGTGATTAACCAATAAAGGTTTGTTTCTCACAGCGCGATTCACATATTACTTCATTCCTCATCTGAAGCAAAATACACAATAACATAAGTAAAATACATAGATTAAGTATGATGAAAATAAGGTGATGATAGAAGTTAACAAAGAATATAATGATTAGTAGCATACTTCAATTGATATTGACATTGCTCATTCATCAAATATTGCTATAAGGATAGAGGTAAACACATGAAGTATCCATTTAACATTGATATTTATTACAATCCGTCAAATCCTACGATAGAAATTATTGTATATAAATACATTCATTTGTTTCTAAATTATTCCGTTAACAATTTGGATTGTTTATTCGTTCGTCCGTCGACTCGGCTAGGACCACTTAAGTCATCTGTGGGTCTGGGACTGGCTTTGTCTGTGTGTGCGCAAATGGCTGCTGAGGCCGAGGCACGGAATATTCTTGTACAAAGGGGAGGAGTGGGACGTCTTCAGTTGAGCTTGCAACACGGGCGTTTCGGGCTTGCCTCTTCTCTGCCGCAGTTGTTCTGTTCGCCTCACACATCTTGGCGCCATTGCACATGGAAGAGCACCAGGTGGTGCGATAAATTGCGAATTGTTCTTACGGTAAGTGTCTGAGTTGATTGCAAACTGGAAAAGACGAAAGTTCCAATGGGGGCACTTATCCGCCATTTAAATTATTGTGAGGGGGCAGATATCCGCCTACTAAATTCTGACATGGGGCACTTATCCGCCC
>NC_068358.1:46162084-46197084 GCF_020536995.1 Dreissena polymorpha | reverse complement strand
CTTTATAACCCATATCATCATCATTATCATTATCAAACAAATAATAAACCAAAGACAAAATAGGAGTGAGTGCTTGTATTTGACAGGACTTTCAACAAATAAATGCAAAAAACAATTCTTCTGACGCCCGTATATGTTGTATGCGCAATGGATATAGACCTCAACGGCACCGCTCAGTTGAGGAATCTCGAGACGACTGGAAACGGTGTAACATCTTTGTTCAGGTGTATAAAGAACTGAAACGATACTATTTAAATGCTGTAGGGCATGTAATTATGAATACTTCGCATACACATGTGTGTCATGTGAAAAGGTGCAAATGTATTCATAACAATTAGACGTCAAGTATATATCTAAAAAAAAAGAGTTACTATTTGAATAAACTGATCCCCGCCGATGCCCACAGTGCACACAGGACGCCCCCAATGCCCATCAATCACGCTAACTTGCTTAAATATTATAAATAAACAAATGTGAAACATTAATTTGTTCAAAGAAGCTGCTAATATCTGCAAGATTCATCTACCACCACCAATCAAGAGAAGTGTACATGACTTCACGTACACCCCATACAATAATCAGTAGTAATAAACGATTCAGGTAAAACCGCGAGCGGGATACGCAACCCTACTGCCATTTTTGTTTTCTTATTTTTTCTTTTAATGGCAGGGGGACGTATGAGGACCCATGGCTCGAGACCGGTGTCTAGGTGCCTTCATCACCTCCCAAAACCTCTAATTTAGAGAAATCTACAAATAAGCAGCTATTAAGATACTGTAACATTAAGTATTTTATAGTAAAAAAAGTAATTAAAACATTATCAATTTCATTGCGCAAGTTAACATAACAAACAAACATCAAAAGCATCCTGCACACACCCCGGACATCAACAAGAAACAAACAAATCACTCAAACCATAAAATCCATAAAGCATCTATAAAGAATGTTGATAAATCATAAATATTTCGAGAAATATATAAATGCATATGACGAATTTAACAGCTATATTAAACCGACTTCAACATCTAACCAGTCACACCAAAATGAAAATATTAAGTAATCGTAAAATAAAAATGTCTTTAAAATTAAACGTTCATTACGAACGACAACAAAAAATTATAACACTGACATTTAAACATACCAATATTTCAATAAGTATGCTGGAGGTACTATCTCCAGAAATTGAGAGTCTCGAAAAACACGACACCCATAACTTAAAAGACCTCATTAAACACAATATTATGTAAAAAATGAGTCAAAATAATCAAGAAAACTTAGCTGCTTCAGACTTAAATGAAAATACACCCATCTTCTTTACCAGTAAAGAAATCGGTTCGTGTTAAGATCCCATCTCACATGGACTAAAAACCGAACTGAAAATATACTAAATATAGACTTTATAATAGCAAAATTATAAACATAAAAGCAATGTAACCAATTATTTAACCATACATATGTTCATTAAGGGCGGGCGGGCGGGGTTATCACCCTTTCGTTTTCTTGCTCCATAACTTTGCCTGTCAAAAACAACCCTCGAATGGCGTCTCACTAGATGTGCAAATCATATATACCCCAAAACGAAAAACTCGTGCGCTTTCGCGCTAAAACATGCACACAAAACCCGTGCATTATACGCGCTAAACCATTACCATAATCTTTCTTCTAAATAACACGTATTCAACCATACTATAGCGTATTTATCAAACCGAGAATAATTTCATTTACTCATAGTTATGAGTAAATTTATTATTCTCTATTCTCAAAATACTATTAAAATCTCATCATCTTTATAACCCATATCATCATCATTATCATTATCAAACAAATAATAAACCAAAGACAAAATAGGAGTGAGTGCTTGTATTTGACAGGACTTTCGAATAAAACAAAGAGAGAATACAAATAATATAAAACATAAAATGAATACCTAAATATTCTCCACCACGTTATATACCTCTCGAACTGTGTTTTAACTGAAAAGATACAATTATAAACATTGGTAAAAGCAATAAAATCAATTCAATCAAAATAGGCACACTATGGCCTTCAACAACGGTCAACTGACCACACAAGCCAACTGGCTTATCAACATCAGGCACACTCTGGCCTTCACAAACGGTCAAATGACCACACAAGCCAAACGGCTAATCAACATCAGGCACACTCTGGCCTTCACAAACGGTCAAATGACCACACAAGCCAAACGGCTAACAACATCAGGCACACTCTGGCCTTCACAAACGGTCAAATGACCAATCGAATAATGCACAAGAGAATTAAACAGATATAATAAAACAATATTTACCAAATTAATGATAAACATTAAAACGGAAATAAAAAATATCATAATCATAATCCTTATAATAATAATAACATACTACATAAACCATACCTTTATGTTCTCCAATACTTAATATACCATTCGTACTGTCCAGTTACTGCACTGCAAAAAATAAACTTGCAGATTGTTAACTCCATGTGAACATGCTTTTTAAGAAAATAAGGTCAACTCACAAAAGCCAACCGGCTTTCACACATCAAATCAACTTGCTTTAAAAAACGGTCAACTGACCATACAAGCCAACTGGCTTACCAAATCAGGCCAAATGGCCGTAAACAAATTGGTCCAATGACCACAAGGAACATACACACAACACAAACACAGAACTTAATAATACTCAAAAGCATTTCCAAACCATTTATATAATAATATATTATAGTGTCTTTAAATGTGCTACGAACAACACATCATATATTTCAAATCACACATACATTAATAATGACTTTTCACAAATCTAAATTTAGCGACACCGATAATCTGTCTTTCAAAGAATCTTTAACATATCCGTCCTTAGTGGAAACACTTTTTCATCTATCATGTCTTTGCCAAAGTCTATCCACAGTCTTATTATTGGCACTTATAGATGCTCCACCAGCACGAAAAGAATGAAGTCCATATTTAGAAGAAACATAACCCATTAGACTTAACTTCTTCCTCAAAACTATCATTTATAGTAGAATAACTTATATGCTTATTATTAGAAATCAATTTGAAACAGTGTTAAACATTACACAAATAAACTGGTCTAAACACATAATCAGTAGATGAACATGCAATATCTGCAACACACAAACACTTTTCAAACAATTTCACAGGACATGTGTCTGTATTAGTTTTGCAATCAGAACAGTATTACCCTCTCTTAAAATGTCCGTTTTTGACTTTTCAACTTAAATATCACAATGCATATCTAAAAATACAACATCTGATCTTTTAACAGACAAAATTTATCCTAAAAAAACAGCATAAGATAAGAAAAAGATTGTAACGCCTCTTAAATACCCCAAAGAACAATCGCTCTCAGAAACAAAAGTGTGATAAAATTTCTTTAATATATCTGATGTAATAGGCTCTTTTTAACTACCGTCTTTGCAATTCTCCGAATGCACCCAAATAAAATACATCATAATAATCCTAGTAATAATAATAACATACTACATAAACCATACCTTTATGTTCTTCAATACTTAATATACTATTCGAACTGTCCAGTTACTGCATTGCAAACAATAATCTTGCAAATATTGTAAATTCTATGAGACTTTCGTTCCAAGAAAGTTCGGTAACCTGACAACACAAGCCAACAGGCTTTCACACACCATATAGACTGGCTTTAAAAACGGTCAACTGACCATACAAGCCAACTGGCTTTCAAAATCAGGCCAATTGGTCTTAAACAACTTGGTCCAATGACCACAAGAGACATGCACAAATACCAAACACATTTTACGAATGTTCTCACAATCAATACGTATGTTCTGCTCTTAAAATTAAAACTACCGACTTGACATTTGTTTTTAGGTTCAATTCACCAACACAGACATACTTTAAGCTACTGATCGAACCCTGGCTCAAATTTCCATGGCAATAGCATAAGCTCAATTGATATACTAGATATACTAGTATTAATTTTGATTTACTAATTTGAAAACAACAAAATGCTTAACACACTCAAATACAAAGCTATAGGTACTTGGTCGGCTGCAAAACTCGTCAATTTTTGGAATTTTAACCCATCAAACAAATCTCAAAGAAAACCGTTATTGATGCAAAGTTGAATTTCTGTGATACTAAAATAATCCCTGTTGTTGAACCGTTACTTGTTTTTGTTCAATTAAACGCAAAACCTAGAAACCCATTCATTTTGCGTGCTAAACCATAACCACACTCTTTCTCTTCTAAATAATATGTATAGACCAACATCATTCGGTATTTATCAAACCTAAAATAATTTCATTCACTCAAAATTCGTTAATGTAGTATTATCCATTCACAAAATACTGTCAACTATTCCTCCTCCTCATCAATAACGTTAGCATCATCATCAACATTTATAACATCATCATCAATAAAATCATCATTATTAATCTTAACAAGTTATTTTCTAACACATAATTACACAAAACAAAACAAACAACAAATTATACCTTTCGAGCTGCCCTCTTACTATAATGTTACACTATTCATTATTTATTCTTCGAACTGTCCAGCTTCTGAAAAAATAAACTTCGCAAACGTGTAAATGCAATTTCAGCATGTGTTTTGAGACATTTTAGTGAACTGACACGCAAGCAAACTGGCTTATACGCATCTGAAAAAATCTGCTTTTAACAAACTGTCAACGGACAACCCGAGCCAACCGGTTAATTTACATAAGCCAATCTGGCCCTTAATAACATACATTTAATGTTCTCCGATATATATAATATCCTTCGAACAGTACAATCTTAACATTAAATAAAAACAAACATGTAAATGTAAACGCACGTTTTAACAAATTTGGTTAACAAACTACACGCGCTAACTGGGTTTATCCACATCTGGTCAACTGGCTTTCACCAAAACGATAAGCAAAATTACACATGTTAACTGGCATTCAAAAAACGGCCAAACACCATAAAAGCAAAATGTCTTTACACATCAAGCCAACAGTCCACCAAACAAGAACAAAAACTATCACGAAAACAAAATCGACTTATATTGCAAATAAATCCGGTCTACTTTTGTTATCATTACAGTACCTAATCTTTAACAAGAGCACCGCCTTGCGGGTGCAGACCGCTCATCTATTTTCTTTTTAAAGGTGAAGAGCGGTGCATTGTGTGGGGGTGTGGACATTTATTACATTTTCTTCCAAAAATGCGAAAAAAAGGGGAAAAAAATCGGGGGGGGGGGGTGGGGGGGTGGGGCGGTGGGGGGGATGGGGGGGGATTCTTGGGTGCGATGGTTGGACGGTATTTCAAACATAAAATAATAAAAATAAATATTTGTGTTTTTTAACCGTTTCATAAAAAAAAAATGGGGGGGGGGGTGAGGTGGGGGGGTATAGTGTGAGGGTGTGGTGGTAATTTGTGAGATGATCTTAAAAAAAAAAAAAAAATAGGGGGGGGGGATTCGGGTGGGGGGAGGGGGGGTGGGATTCTTGGGTGCGATGGTTGGACGGTATTTCAAACATAAAATAATCCAAATAAATAGTTTTGTTTTTTAACCGTTTAAAAAAAAAATTGGGGAGGGGGTGGGGTGGGGGGGGGTATAGTGTGAGGGTGTGGTGGTCATTTGTGAGATGATCTTAAAAAAAAAAAAAAAAAAAAAAAAAATAGGGGGGGGGGGGGGTTGTGGGGGGGGGGGCACGGGCGATGGTTTGGGTGGAGTCTATTGTGGTATGTCAGGTAAGAGTAGTTTTGTCAAAGTATCAATCAAATCTAATCATAAATAAAGAAGTTATGGCAATTTTAGAGAAATTTAATAATTTGACCTTGAGAGTCAAGGTCATTCAAAGGTCAAGGTAAAATTCAACTTGCCAGGTACAGTAACCTCATGATAGCATGAAAGTATTTGAAGTTTGAAAGCAAAAGCCTTGATACTTAAGAAGTAAAGTGGATCTAAACACAAAATTTAACCATATATTCAAAGTTACTAAGTCAAAAAAGGGCCATAATTCCATAAAAATGACATCCAGAGTTATGCAACTTGTCCTTTTACTGTACCCTTATGATAGTTTGCGAGTGTTCCAAGTATGATAGCAATATCTATGATACTTTAGGGGTAAAGTGGACCAAAACACAAAACTTAACCAAACTTTCAATTTTCTAAGTATAAAGGGCCCATAATTCCGTCCAAATGCCAGTCAGAGTTACATAACTTTGCCTGCACAGTCCCCTTACGGTAGTTAGTAAGTGTTGCAAGTATGAAAGCAATAGCTTTGATACTTAAGGAATAAAATGGACCTTAACACAAAACTTAACCAAAATTTTCAATTTTCTAAGTATAAAAAGGGCACATAATTCTGTCAAAATGCAGGCCAGAGTTATCTAACTTTGCGTGCCCAGTCCCCTCATGATAGTAAGTAAGTGTACCAAGTTTGAATGCAATAGCATTGATACTTTCTGAAAAAAGTGGACCTAAACGCAAAACTTAACCAAAATTTTCAATTTTCTAAGTATAAAAAGGGCACATAATTCAGTCAAAATGCACGCCAGAGTTATCTAACTTTGCCTGCCCAGTCCCCTCATGATAGTAAGTAAGTGTACCAAGTTTGAATGCAATAGCATTGATACTTTCTGAGAAAAGTGGACCTAAACGCAAAACTTAACCGGACGCCGACGCCGACGCCGACGCAGACGCCGACGCCGACGCCGACGCCAAGGTGATGACAATAGCTCATAATTTTTTTTCAAAAAATAGATGAGCTAAAAATGCATTAAGCTATGACGAAACTAAATTTAACAAAACCGATAAATGCCTTTCATCTAAGTTTAAAACAACAGTCTTATTGTCAACGCTCTTTTCAAACCAAATTTATACCACAGTTTATCCAAAATATCGTAAATTAATTAGCACATATGCATGCACCATTATTGACACCAACCTTGCAGGGGAAACTTAACGTCTTAAATTATTATGAAAAATATAATAACTCTTAATGTTTTAATTCAATTTAGAGAAAATGTTTAATTGTATACAACAATAACATATAAACTGTTTATTCAATATCCAGCGAACGAGATGTAATATATGCAAAACACAAACATGTTTCGAAAAAAGTTTACAAGACAAGTCTCTATAGCTGTTTCATAGATGAATAGAATATATATTTCCGTAATGTATCGATTTTTGATGTTACATTCTTAATTCACAATTGGAATACCTGAATAGTTTAAAGATATGTTCGC
Source organism: Dreissena polymorpha (assembly GCF_020536995.1). Lineage (NCBI taxonomy): Eukaryota > Metazoa > Mollusca > Bivalvia > Myida > Dreissenidae > Dreissena > Dreissena polymorpha. Next base: position 46,189,851 of record NC_068358.1, on the reverse strand, counting down.
ATAAATTTTCATCCGCTTATTATCATACCACGTCATATATCGCACACAACCATCGTGCTGAATTATATGGAAAACGGCAGTTAATTGTTATTAATCGTTTGTTGAATTATACGCTTGGAACTAATACACAAACTTGTAACACATGTATTACCATATAAGATGTTATATCTTAAAAACAATAAAAATAAAGCAAGGTGTTCGTAAAAACATGAGGGAGAGTGATCTAACTCTGCTATCAAAACAACCTGGAGTGACACACTATGTGGCCTTACCTATATATAATCCTACCAGACCATTACATTTGCGACCTCTTTTTGAACTTAAATAGTTTCATTTTTACACAATAATCAAATCAATTGATGTATCTGAATAGTTGGAACTAAACAAAAACAACAGCACAAATAAAGATATGGAGCATGTTATTGAATATACTTATCATAAAAGTTAACAAGGAACACAACCTGTGTTAATTTCAATCGGAATGTTGTTGCCAGTGTTATTACAATAAACAGAACCAACACGTCTGACCTTTGTTCGAAGTTCCAGCTCACCATTCCGCTTCTAGCAGAGAATCAGTCCTCTCATCGAAAATCTCCTTCCGAATACTATGTATTTCGCAAATGAACGCCTAAACTACTTTATCACCCTTTCGTTTTCTTGCTCCATAACTTTGCCTGTCAAAAACAACCCTCGAATGGCGTCTCACTAGATGTGCAAATCATATATACCCCAAAACGAAAAACTCGTGCGCTTTCGCGCTAAAACATGCACACAAAACCCGTGCATTATACGCGCTAAACCATTACCATAATCTTTCTTCTAAATAACACGTATTCAACCATACTATAGCGTATTTATCAAACCGAGAATAATTTCATATATACGGTATCGGCTACTTGCCTCCGTTTCTGGTAGTTATAACACTTTCGTGTGCATTACAGATTTGTTCCTAGTGACCGTGACCTTCGGAAGCCGCCATTACAGACTTGTTTTGAATTATGCATTCATGTATTTTGATTCATTTTACAGCGTTCCTGTTTCTATCCTTGTTTACTTACAGACCAAGCAGAAGCCTACCCAACCACCCAAGGCCCACTGTTCCTCCAAATAGTATCCAGCCGGGAAATGTTCATATTTATGGTTGTTTACTGAAATTTAACAAGTGGCATATTCCACAGAAATGTACTAGAACTTCATCATTGATGTACTTATGTATTTTGCTTCTTTCATTATCTAATGACATAGAGACAAATCCAGGCCCTGAATACCCATGTGGTTCATGTGGTACTGAAGTTTTTGAAAATGATTTAGCCATACAGTGTGACACATGTTCTCAATGGTTCCATATAAATTGTCAGAATGTTGATTCCAACACATACAATGACCTTGTAGCATTAGATGGGTCTTTTTCGTGGATATGCTCGATATGTGATTGCCTTAATTTTACAAGTGGCTCATTGCACTCGTTGTCGTCTCTCTCTTCCCATAACAGCTTTCAACCACTCAATGATGTTACACAGACCAGATGGAACACAACGCAGACGGCCACCAAGCCTGGGACACAGAAAACACCATTTAAACAGTATCCAAAATTAAAAGTTATATGTGTAAACTTTCAGTCCAGTACAAATACAAAATCTGAATTTTATGCCTTATTAGATCATCATAAACCAGATATTGTTGTAGGTACAGAATCCTGGCTTAATGAAGATCATAAAGACAGTGAAATTTTCCCAAAGTTTTTAGGTTACACCCCCTTCAGAGAAGACCGAAGCAGCAAAGGTGGAGGAGTTTTTATTTTAGTGAAAGACACAATTTTGGCAACTCAACAGAAACAGCTAAACTAACTGTGAACTACTCTGGATTAAAATTCATTTAACCTCATGTAAACCTTTATATATTGCAGCATACTATTGACCAAAAGAAGCTGACGTGCAAAGTTCGGAAGAATTTAGGAAATCTCTAGAGCTAACCGCCAACCCGAAAGGAAATTTTTGGATACTCGGAGATTTTAATAACCCCAAGCTCTCCTGGGATACAGAACACAGACCCACAATAAAACCTGGATGTAGTAATGTAAAACTTTATGATGACTTTATTGACTTGCTTGCAGATTTCAACCTTACTCAAATGGTGAGTGAAAACACAAGAGGAAACAACATCTTAGACCTTTTCCTGACCTCTAATCATACTCTTGTTAACTCTGTAAAAACTCTTCCAGGTATTTCAGACCATGATATTGTATCTTTCATTTCAGATCTAAAAGTAAAAATAGCAAAACAGAAACCCAGGGTTGTACCGCTGTATAGAAAGGCAGACTGGGATTCTTTTAAAACATACATGCAATGAGTGAGGGTTCTTGAAAAAGGTGAAAGTACCTCGGTAGAAGAATTTTGGTCAATTTTTTCAGATGAGATATCAACTGGTATTAAACAATTTATTCCCTCAAAAACTATAGGTACAAGAAGATCACTACCATGGATTACACAACCGATAAAACGACTAATGAGAAAAAGAGATAACCTTTATTTCAGACTTAAAAACAATGGAACACATAAGACTAGGAAAATGTTTCTCAATATTAAAAACCTTATCAAACGAAATACTAAAACTGCTTATAATAAATATCGAGTCCATTTTAGGCATTGAAGACCCTGACGCCCAAGAAGACAGATCCAACTTTAATTCGAAGAAACTGTATACTCTCTTAAAAAACTCCAAACAAGACGCTCAATGTATATCTACTCTTTTTGACAATGTTTAAGGAAAATCAACATCTGTGAATCAAGAAAAGGCCAATGTTTTGAACCAACAGTTCCAATCCGTTTTCACACCTATGTCCCCCCCTTACCCTATCTCAATCATGACTCTCTTTTTTCAGAAATCTAAATGGAATTTCATCTTCATCTTTCAGAAAATATCCAACAATGCCAAAGATCACAGTCAGTGTCAATGGTGTGCAGAAGTTGCTATCCATTCTTAAACCAGACAAGGCAGCAGGCCCAGATAACATCAAACCTCTTGTTCTTAAAGAATTAAGTAAACAACTTTCTCCCATAATAACACTTCTTTTTCAGAAATCATTGGACTCCGGAAATCTACCAAAATTATGGACATCTGCAAATGTTATACCACTGTACAAGAAAGGAAACAAAGAAGACCCAGCAAATTACAGACCTATCTCTCTTACCTGTATTTTATGTAAATCCTTAGAACATATAGTTTCCTCAAATCTTTCAGCTTACTTCAATAAATATAACATACTTTATGACCTACAGCATGGCTTCAGAGAAAAGCGTTCCTGCGAAACACAACTTCTACAACTCATTGATGACCTGGCACGAAATATGTCATCTGGACAACAAACTGATCTAATATTGCTTGATTTCAGTAAAGCGTTCGACAAAGTGAACCATCTCAAACTGCTTTTCAAATTGCAGGAACATGGTGCGGATAAAGATACTCTCTCATGGATCAAATCATTCCTCAACGTGTTGCTCTAGATGGTACCAGTGACATCTGGGGTACCACAAGGGTCTGTGCTTGGTCCGTTACTTTTTCTTCTTTATATAAATGACTTACCTAAATCTATTACTTCTCAAGTTCGCTTATTTGCAGATGACACTGCCGTTTATCTTACAATCAACAATATGCATGACTGCCATACTCTACAAGAAGATCTAGATAAACTTATGAAATGGGAACATCTTTGGTACATGGAGTTCAACCCAAGTAAATGCCAAGTTTTAAACATAACCAGAAATAAATCAAAATTCTCTTTTAATTACAGACTCCATGTATTGGACTTTGAAACATTATGTAAAGAACTAAATAAAGAACACATAACTATCAATAGAGTTATCTGTATACGAGTTATAACGCAACAATTGTATTACGGACTATATTTTAAGCAATTAAAGCCGTGTTGTCAGTGAAATTTGTCGATGTCATTGTTAGTTTATGAAATTTGTATATATCGTCCGCATATTCCTTCTTTGTATTTCTTTACTATATACAAGATGGAGAAATATTATTATATTTTACCGCTTCTTTGATGTTATGACAATAGTTTGTTTCTTATTTTCAGGGTGGCCTCAACCAGAAGGCCAACGACAGCTGCCCGCCATTTTATCTTCTGGCGAAGCTTTTGCACGATGAGGCCGTCACCGCTGTCAGAAACGCGGAGCTCGTTTCGGATATGAAACTTCGCCGATACCAGCGAACAAACTATGCGACTCTTCAGGGGAAGACTTTCGCCCTGTGGAAGAGCTACAGAGAGGGCAACCTCACCTCCACAGGTCTGCTGAAGGCGTTCAGCTGCCTGTACAAGCCATCTGTGAGTGTCACAGACGCCGTCGAGTAATTGAACAATGTGTTGATCTGTGTGAACAAGTTTGTGGTCTTTGAAAACAAGTGTTGGTTCTGTTTCTGTTTTAAGTGTGAAACTTTGTTGCTGTACGTAATCTATGTCGGTAGTTGTATTAATTTTAATAAAAGTTCTTGTGTTTAATACATGTATGTTGTATTTTTATAAGATGGTTTGTTTGTTACCCTGTGTGAAATATATTGTTTTTTTGTGTTAAATGTGAATGCAGTATATGTTATTTAAGTGTTTTATAAATGCCAAAATAAAAACACAAGAGACAATAACTTGCATTCTTTTTATTTTATGTTTAATACATATATGTAGTATTTGTATAAGATGGTTTGTTTGTTACCCTGTGTGAAATATATTGTTGTTTTTTTGTTTAATGTGAATGTAGTATATGTTATTTAAGTGTTTTATAAATGCCAAAATAAAAATACAAGAGACAATAACTTGCATTCTTTTTATTTTAATGTTTAAATTATTCGAATATTATGACCGTTGTTTCAAATTTACATGGAAATCTAATTATTTTATTGAAGAATACTAAAACATCTAAATACTCATTAAATCCGTTTGTTTTACACAATAATCCTTACCTTTTTTAATTGATTGGTTAGTTGTTAGTTTGGATTCAAAGGTGTTCTTCATTTTTACAAAAGTGCAGATTAAATCGATTTAGATATTAACGACCCGTGTCAAGTAATGTGTTAATCAATATTTAACAAAGGTGAAGATTAGGTAAATTACGATATTAACGACCCGTGTCACGTAGGTGTTAATAAGTATTTTAGGTGTTGATTAATTGATTAAATCATGGACTCAATTTTCAGACGAACCATAATTTGAGGCATATATATCAACAACAACAACAACCACATTTATTAACTAATAAACAAGTGTAACGACATGAATGATAATTATTTTGCAATTTGGTTATGTTTATAAAAATCATGCAATGGAAGAAGTTAACAAATATTTTACTGATTCATACCGTAAGATTTTTTCTTTTAGCATCGATAACGATAGTTGTTAATAAATATATATTTTGAAAGATGAATGATTTCTATATATTTCTTAGATAATATAATATTTGTATATTGGACATATTAATAAGAATAATATATATATATATTTCCCTTTCCCTGAAAGACCCCTATCTGATTTGCCACCCCAGGCCAATACCAGTCCTGCTTATCTGATAACAGTGACTCCATATACAGCTGATAAGCCTGACTACACCATCTCAATAGGGTTATTTGGAAAATATAGGAAAATTTCTCAACTGTGACACCTGTCTTGTTTTGGGCTTAATTTTCACTTAGTTCCTTGCATTTCACATCATTTGTGTCCATGTAAATATTGTAGAGAAATAAATTCTCCTTCCAACCATATAAATCTTAAGTTTGTATTCTTAACAATGCATGATGTTGAATGAACAACAAAGCCACACTTTTTTCAAGTAAAACATACATGTAATTGTTTTCAGTGTTTTATTGACAATATATACTGAAACATTAGGCGGTTTATCTTTTGATTTGTTGGCATTTTGTTTCATTTCAGGCTCCATGCAGTTTTCAGATCATTATCTCTGTGCTTTATTACCCGAACTCGTTAGTTTCTGGACACGTGTGCTACTGAAAAAAGCCACCAGGATTGCGTTTTATGGCCCAAACAAGCACAAAGTGTCTAGTATCCCGCGTGTTTATCCCTTAATATTAGATAAGCACGTGCACTATTAATTATTATGTTGGTCAGTACAAAAGGCCTACTGAAAACCGCCGACTGCGTCTTTGTTTTATTGCTCACACAAGCAGCGATAATCCAATATCCTGTGTATTACAGAAACACAAAATTTAGATAAACACGTGTCGTCTGTCAAAACAATAATTGTATACGTCAGTTAACATGTCGAAGTATTTCTCGTATATGATCTCGGAAACGGGACTTGCTTTAAACATTAACCATTACGATATTAATTTTCATAAGATTTGCTAAAAACAAATGAGAACCAAACAAACATACAAAGACAACACAAAATATTAATAATTTTGACAAATTAAATGGAAAAAAAAACATTGGTTTATTTTCGAAAAATCACTTTTACTTTCTCCCAATTTCCAGAAAATGACTTCTTCCTGTATTTGCGCGATGATTATCTGAGATATTAACTATATGATTCTATATTCACAATTCTTTTCTATAAAGAAGGAATGTAGTTGACAATTGTTAATAGTTTTATTTGATCGTTCGTCAAAAAGTTGTAATTCTGTTACTCTTGTATCTTCAATGCAATTGAGTAATTAAATAGTAATTAAATTGAATGCGTTTTAATTCCCTTTTATTATTGTTTAATTTGAGTTACAATGCTATGACGTTAAATTTTATTTACACTTAAATGTATTATGAATATTGCTGGGCCAAGTGTGAGGTTGAGCGCTCTATAACCAGGTTTAAACCCCCAATGCTTTGCATTGACCGTTCCAAGGCGGTGACCCCAGCTTTATTCATATTTTGTGTTTATGTTGGTTTGTATTGTGCTGTATTGTGCTGTTTTGTACTGTTTGGGCAATCGGTCACTTGCCTTAAATAAAGGACCAGCTAATTGTTTTTAATGAAAATTCAATACTGCTCCAGCAGCTGGAGTTTCACTTCTTTATATTGTACATGTTGCATAAAATCTAAATATAGATGACGCTGTTAATTGGTCGTTGTAAAAGAATATGAACTGTACACGGCACTTTGCGTGCAATCAGATACAGTACAATAATTGTTGCAATATTGAAGGAACTAAATTATGAAAATGATACAGTGTTTATTACTTTTATCAAAGACCTATAGAATACACAGATTGGAAACTTCGCGCCTTATCGGGCTATCTCGCGGCGGGGTCACGTGGTCGAGAAACTGATAAAAACACTTTGAATCAGCAGACGATTTATTCCATAAATCAATCGACGGAGTCCGAAGATAGCCGATGTATCACGATTGCGATAAGATAGCGACGTGTCCAGTAGCAAAGGCTACGATTATCGAGCAAAGTTATGCAAAAATGTTACGGCGCTATAGAAAGGCGGCTGTAAATTGGTCAATAATGATCCGATTTTTATAAAATAAAGTTTCATAGAAACATGAGTAATTATGCTTTTACAAAACCTCGATTCTATTAACCTAAAATAAAAAATTATAATGCCGCGATCGTTGAAGTAATAGCGCTATAAGAATTTCCAAATCGCGGCGAGAATGCCGTTGAATAATTTATTTGAAAGGCTTTTGCTGATAAAATTTTCTTGTATACATTTTTAATTCAAACATTTAAAACCTTATAAAATAATATTATTTCAAAACGGATAGATATATGTGGACACATAGATCTAGGGATCTGATAAAGACAACATTACAGTATAATAAATGCTATGATCGTTCGATCCAAAAACGGTTTCAGTTAGTCTTATTTCAATATTGATTCTGTGGATTTTTTCAATTTTTCAATTCTCTATTTTTTATTTAGATCTTATTCATGAGTTATAGGTTATTAAAGTTTTGTTTGTAACCAAGTTTTTTTTTCTATTGGTAATTAATAAAAGCTCTAATTGCCATGGACTAGGATTTCGCGAAAAGAAAAAAACAACAAAACATTTCACGCGCGTGTTAATTGTCGGATCAATTAGCGAACTGAAGGAGATGTTATGTTTGTATGAAAAATGGCAAAGGTTTTCACAATGAACCAAAGCACGTTTGACGACAGATGTGTACAATAGGGTATAAGAGCTAAAAATTGTACCAACTTTGTACAAGGCCAAAATCCTTTAAAATGAACATTTTCCTCCAGTTTGTTTAATTGAAACCTAGATAAACATATCACCAAGCATAAAAATCTGATTTAATCTATTTGGGATGAAAAATGAAAAAGTTTATTAAAAAGAACAAAAACACGTTTGACAGCAATCGTGTACAACAAAGGAAAAGAGCTTAAAATTGTTCCAACATTGTATAAGGCCAAACCCTTTAAATTGAACCTTTTCTTCTACGTTTTTGTAATTTATACTTAGATAAGCATCTCTCCTAGCATAAAAGTCATACTTCAACGATTTGGGATGAGAAATAGAAAAGTTTAAAAAAAGAAACAAACCACTTTGGCGACAGGTGTGAAAATGATTGAATGAAATAACAGTATAAAATTGTACAAAGGCAAAATCCTTTAAAATGCCTTATTTTCGTCTACTTTTTATAAATCATACCTAGATTAACATTTTACCTATCATAGCCATCTTACTTAATCAATATGTGATGAGAAATGAAGACGTTTTTGAAAAAAATCGTTTGGGCCTTTCAATTTTTCAAAAATTATCGAAAATGAACAAATCCATTGTTCTCTTTCAAATTCCGATAAATTAATAATACATAATAATAATAACTACCAAAACCTGAAGTATTATCAACACAGAAAATAAAAACTTATTTTTATTTACAAAAAAAAAAAATTCAATATGTCTGTTTGCGGCGACCGACTTTGCCCATAATTGATTGCTTTAAAACAAAATGGCCGACAGTAGCTGGAACAGGGAAGAATCTACAGGTACACCGGCATCTCCAAAATCGATGTCATGTGACCCGCGTCCGCCGTTAGATATTATCGCATATCGCTATTGCGAAGAGGAGATGTTCCAATCTGTGTTATCTATAGGTGTTTGCTTTTATTTTATTCAGGAAAATGTCAAAATCATTTGCGAGATACCCCGATACTCAAATGGAAATTTACTACGAAGCTTTTACAATGTTGTCGGCGTTACGCAGTTTTTGTGTATAAATAAATACACCCACGCCAATTTTCGCGCGCTTTTTGTCAAGACCAACACTGGACACGAAAGTATCATGGGCATATACATGTATTTATTCGCTGCTACAATTTGTAAAAGGACATGAACTGTACACGATGCGCGCACACCACATTAAGTTATTTACGCGTGTTGGACTATACTTGTCCTGATTGGACACCTATTTCATCAAATCTTTAAATAGAAACATATGCCGAAATTCATTTGATACTTTAGAAAAATGTTGGATGTCTGTGTTAATGAGTTTTCTTTAGCACTTTTGTCGTCAATTTAATCAGAATTTGCATTTGAAAATGGATATTGGGAATATACGGGATTATCGGGTAATGGACAGACACGGAAAAATTTGCATGTATGCGGTAATCGATAGAGACGGTAATAAACGCATGTATCGGGGAATCGATAGACTCGGGATTATACGCATCTATCGGGGAAAGGTCACTGACATAATATTAACACAATATACGTTAACCATCTAAGCGCAAAAATAGTCAAGTGCACTGTCTTGACACAGCTCATGTTTTGTCACTGTGTAAACTTTATTTCAAAATTTTAAGTAATTAAAGTAAAAGTATACAAAGATTACATATCTCAATGAGTTATTTATACTTGCATTTGATATATTTTAGGCAGACTATTTTCAAAGCTTTGCAAAGAGTCCCAGCATTACACAAATCAAGGCTAGAAAAGCACTTGATGGTAAGGGACGGACAACTCTACAAACAGATGTGTTTTGAACAGTCAACAACAAAAGCAAGGTACAAATAAGATGACATTCAATTGTATAAAATGTACTAAGATTAAAATAAGCTGCTGACTATCCTACTTTATATTCCTGTTAGCATATGTTTTATTAAAATCATTTATTTACAATTTGTATAATCATCAATTTAGTCAGCTACATATGTTTTAGAATTATCTGACATGTTTTATTTACTTGATTAAAAAAGGATTATTTTTAGCTTCAAATAGCCTTACTTGCTATATATTTCATCTTAAGGTAGTGCACCTCTAATGATTTCCCGCGATTTCTTCGAAGGTTGAAGAGCCTACTATTAGGTGCCGTAGCCTAGTGGTTAAGGCGATAGACTAGAAATCTTTTGGGATATTCCCGCACAGGTTCGAATCCTGCCGACGACGTATACTTTTTTGCGACGCGTTTTATTTATTTTCTAACGTAATTTGATTTAATATGGCATATAAGCTATATTTATTGTTAAATATGTTGCAATTTTTATGAACATTTTTCAATTATTAAAATTAAAACAACGTTATGGCGAAATTGGGTGATTTACTGTTGAAAATACGAACCATGCATGTTGCATTTTTATTTTTATTTCAAAAAGTAAACGGTAAATCTGTCTAGTTCTTGGTATTTTTGCTGTATATAGTGTTTCTATAAAAACTAAGTTTAAAATATGACTTAAATGATACAATTTTGAATTTTATGACACTTTGTTTTTAACCGACCCAATTTTTACTTGGCTTAAATCACTTACATTTCGTGGTGCTCTTCCATAGATAAAAATTTGTAAAAAATAAATGTCTGTAAAAGAATACTTATTTCATATTGTTTAAACTTTAAACACCTTTACAGCATCTGTACACACCAACTGCATGCCCATATTTGGAAATTTGAATGAATTATGGAACTTTTATATACCCCAGGGGTGAAAATAAACTGGACAAAAGCCGAGCGTGGGGGTGGTTTTGAAAAAATCGGTATATTTTTTTAAAAAGCATGGGAAGCCTACCTACAAATTTGCATGTAGTTCAGCGAATTAAGAAAATAATTAATTAGATTATATTTGGATATGTGCCCATTAGAGGTGCGCTACCTTAATTGATATTTAGATATTAGTAAGTGGCGCTTGATTGGTCATTGCCGGCTTGGGTACTACTTAAATGTACCCCGGGTACTCTTAAGTATACTTAAATGTACCCCTTGTACGGTAGGTCCAGCTAAAATGATTCCGTGAAGGGGCGTGGGACCTGTAAATAAACTCAGAACAACAACAACCCCTTGTACGGTAAATACTAAATAGTGAAACTTACCTGGGAATTCAAACGCTCGATTGATTGTTGCCGACTTTTTAGCTCGACTATTATATATGAAATATATATAGTGGAGCTATCCTACTCACCCCGGCGTGAGTGTTAGCGTGAGCGTGCAAATGTTAAAGTTTTTTTACTTCCCCAAATATTTTCTATGTCCCTTGACATACGCTACATCTAGCGCAATTTCTGCCAGCCACCACACTCCCACCGTGGAAATGTTTCGTGAGCGTGGAAAATCACCGCGATCTGAAGGTGTTTCCATCATGATAGATCGGGTCCCGTCGACAGTGGCTGAACACCGCGGGCGTTATCGGGAAATCGATCTCACGGTGGACCAACACGATCGCTACGTGGCTCTCAACCTGACCGGGCACGAGTACTTTGATTATGTAAGTAGGACAGTTTCATTTGTACATTTTTTTCAAACTAAATGTCAAGGGTGTGACAATATCAAAACTGTTACTGTGTCTATTGTAAATATCTCTATGTCCACAAGAATTATTCTATTGCCCAAGTTTTTCTTTTCATTTTACAACTGAAACAATAATGTGTCATTCAAATTTATTCTCAAGTTAATAACAATATGATAATTAACTTCGTACTTTTACATCATTTTCACTAACTAAGATTGTACTTGGACAACTACGGTAGTCAAACTTGTTGACGCTCTCAAATACTAAGCTACTTTTTATGCCCCCCTTCGAAGAAGAGGGGGTATATTGCTTTGCTCATGTCGGTCTGTCGGTCGGTCTGTCGGTCCGTCCACCAGGTGGTTGTCAGATGATAACTCCAGAACGCTTGGGCCTAGGATCATGAAACTTCATAGGTACATTGATCATGACTCGCAGATGACCCCTATTGATTTTGAGGTCACTAGGTCAAAGGTCAAGGTCACAGGTGAAGGTCACAGTTACTGGAAATAGGCATTTTAAGGATTTAGCATGGTTCAAACAAGGGAAACAACTACCGTTTATGCATGTTCTATTTGCTTACAGCATTTGCCTCCCTTGTAATATATTTAAATTTTACCAAATTTAAGGCTAACTGCATTTTTGTAATGCATTGTATCAATAAACATCACCACCACCATGTTTATGCAGAGATGTTACTTTAGAAATAGTTTGCATGGATGTAATAAGTATTTTAGGTATTGTATGCATGATTTATTTGCCTTTCTTACAAACTTAACAATAATACTTCATAGAAAGGTAAGTATATATTTAAGGTCTCAGGTCCATATGATATTTGTATGCTCCCACAAGGTGGAAGTATTGCACTTGTCAGTTCATGCATATGTACATAGGAATGTAAGTCCCAAAGCTTGTGTATAAACTCTTCTTGATGCTATTGGGTGGATTGTGTACAATTTTACAGTTGAATGACGTTAGTGTGTATAGGTGGTTGTAAAGAAAGGAATTTTAGCTTTGACATGTTTTGGCAGAGTTATGGCAATTACTAGTACCGGTATATATTGTGGTCTGTTTTATCCACAAAAGAATATATAGTCCCAACATATTGTGTTTTCAACTCAAATTTAATTACTGGGTACAATTGCCCACACTTAAATTACCTTAATGTGTAGATGATTAATAAGAAAAAAACATTTTCCACTACATAAGTCCAATATTTTAAAGGTTTTCAACTCCACTTGAACTGTCCGATGTCAAACTTTCACACTTGATTGACCTGAATGTTTTTGGTGAGATTATAAAAAGGAATTATGGATGCCTCGAGTTTTATTAGAATTATGGCTATTTGTGTTTTTGTCAACTGTAGAATTAAAGTTGAAAGTCCTTGCATGTGTCGTGGGGGCATCAATGTATGTGACACATTTCTAGTTTATTTCAAACGTTTGTTGTTATCATTTACATTTTGCTTCAGCATGTTATAGCTACTTGTTAATTATTGCAATAGACTTTTCTTATGTATTAGCAATGCTCTCATTGCTTAAACACTTAACATATACAAGTTGCTTATATAGTGAAATCAGAATTCCTTGTATGTTTTAAGATTTTTAGAACAATAGCTCTCTCATCAGGATTTACAGAGTTTTTGTTCTTTAGTGAATTCTCTTATGGGCAGCATTATTCTCATTGTATTGAAGGTATTAAACCCATTTATGCCTAGCGTCTAGAAAAAAGGCCTTAGCATTAACAGCGCAGACCCTGATGAGACAGGATGGGAGAGTCCACTTAAGGCATAAATGGGTTAAATAAAACTTGGTTCATTGAAAAAGCTCATTGAAAGATGCTGAGTGCAAGAACCGCAAATCTTTTGTCAGTATTTCTTTTTGGTACTGTCACTAGTTTTTGTGTGCGCGTACTCCATTTCTTGTATGGTTCACAACTTGGTAATAAATAAAGGGATTAAAATCAAACTCCACAAAATGAATATAATGATAGTAGGTCTTACAGTCAAGTGCATTGTACAAGAACCATTACTCTGATCAGGATTTACAGATTAATTGCCGTGTTGTAATTTGTATGTTTAGTACATGCTAATTGTACTCCATTATTATGTAAATCTGAAGAACCTTCCAAGCGGAAAAGAGAAAGTATCTCACAGTTTTCCCGTAGCAGACAAAATGCTGAAAGTATGTATACCAGTATGTGGGTGCTAGAGTGTATGTTATATACCTGTAACTTGTTCTTCTGTAGAGTGGATATAGTTGTGTTTGTCCCTAAGTGTAGGCCCAAAACTTAAATCATGCTGTAGAAAAACAATCACAGAAAATGGAACTGTATTATTTAATCATCCTGTGCTTGCTAACTGAATTTAAATTAAAGACATGTACTGTTATTAGTGTAAATTGTTAATCTTTGCATTTCCTTGATTGTTGAAACCATGCAGATCTTTTCATCAACGGGATAGCCAATTTGTTTAATGCATGTGTTGTTTTATATTATTTGTGCCATGATAGCTGTGAAGCGCTCGCCTGTCTTCAAGTTTCACCCAATTGCAAAGACTTGACCTGCTGACATAGTTGTTGACACCTATTAACCCAGACTCGAGCATTGCCTTGATAGTGTCAAGATAAACATTCTTTCCAAGTGTCATCAAGATTAAGTCATACATGTATCTTCTAGTTTGGTAATATGGGTTTTCTAAGATTTTACCTGTTTTGTTTACTTTTGGACAAACAAGATCAACATTAAAACTTACTCTAGAGATATTGTCTAGATAAACATTCTTACTAAATTTTATCATTAGTTTCATCAATATTGAGTCATAAATAAGGCCGCTAGAGTGGACCACAACTGAAGCTGGACAAAGGTTGATTATTATAGTTCACCTAATGATCACTTTGTGCTAACGTGCGCTAAAAACAATTACATATAATATACCGATCGCCGTGGCCTTGTGGATAAGGCGTCCGACTCAGGATCAGGAGGTCGAAGGTTCGAGCCCCATGGGGAGCGTTTGTCGAAAGATGGATGTTTGTCATGGGACTTGTTCCGATATGGCCGGCTCGTGAGCCGCGAGCGTTAAACATGAATGGTTACCGACTTCTATCCGCCTGGCGCCTGGCACAGTGATAGGAGTTGGGAGGTACATGGTATACACGCAAAGGTGTCTCATAAGCCAAATTGGCTGGCCCTTTCAATAGGGGTGACACTATAATAAAAAAGACCTTAACCTTAACCTTATACCCTTACAGAAAGTTTAACTGCTCATGTTTTTGACATAGTACAAAGTATGCATTATAATGTTTTGTTTTTGTAAACTTGTTTGTTATGAAAATTATTAGATAAAGGCAGAAGAATGTTGTCCTGTAGTTGGGCAAATGTTTTCCAGTAAGCTTTTCAATGTTTTTGTGAGTTTCTTAGTTTTTGAAACATTATTGTTATCGTTATTGTGGAAATGTCATTAAGATTTACTAACAATCATGTATACATGTTGCTGTTTTTTTCATATGTGGTTTGACAGTTTTTTTTACACTTACATGCTTTATTATACCTCGTACCTTTTGAAAAGCAGGGATAACTTGCTTTGCGAGTTTTATTTTGTATGTCCAAAGTAGGTTGGTAGACTTACATGATTCAAAACTACTGAGTGATCTAGTTATGACTAAAAGTAGATCATTATTTACTATTGAATCATACATTCAAATGTCAAGGGAAAATGGGCACATTGCCAAGAACCTCGATTCATTTTATATTGTCATACTAGCACTTAACACTTTACAACTTAGAAAGGTATTTTGACACATTTATAGTCCCTTACAAAGTAAAACTGAATTATACACCTTTCTTACTAGATTCAAGTTTTAAAGGCTTCATTTCCAAACCTTAGATACTGATGAGCAGCAAATAGCATAAAACCTGAACAGTGTTCGAGTTACTCGCAGGTTGTTCTGGTTTTCTGATGTTTGCCCAGAGCCATTTTTACTTTGCCTCTGAGTGGGAAAGGGTTAAAATTGCTCTCTGAACAGTCAAGCAGCATACCTATTTTAACAGAAGTTCTTGTTGAGCTTGTGTTTTATTGCCATATAAATGTTGTATATTTGTCTCTAGTCACAGTGTCCAGCAGACAGCTGTCAAGTAATAGAGATCACCCGCAGGCAGTAGATTGTAGACATGCATCACCCGCATTTAGAATTGTAGTTGATTTTCGGGAAAGAAAATGGAATTGCATCATCAGTTTTTTCTGCATTGTCAAAGCATGAATAATATCAGGCCGTTTCACTGTACATTGTTAAAAAAATACTTAACAAAATTGAGTAACACAATTTTATCAATCCTGGAATAGCAAAAAATTATAACAAAAGTGTCTTTGTATATAGACCTTGAGTTAAAATATATCATACCTATTTTTTTTCATGTAAAAATATTATTTAATAAGTAGGACTTTTCTTCAAATTTGCTTTAATTCAGGAAAATAACATCAACATGTGATAAGGCACTGTACATTCACTTTCCTGCCAGTCAATTTTAGTTGTCTGTGGTGTGCTGGTTCTACATTTTTCAGGCGCTGTTATAAAATGTACTTTAAAAGAGTAAAATACAGAGTTATAATTGAATAAATATTTCCTTATACTTTGAATTTATTTCTTAACAATGACATTGTGAAATATTGAATTTAAAAACAGGCCATTAAGAACAATGTTTAAAGATGATTCATCAATAATATTTATAGAAACATCACAATATTATTTTATAAGAGAGCTAGCTAATTATATTTTGCAAGTGTGTGTGGGGGGGGGGGCTGGGATGATTCATTAGATGTGTGGTGCAAAAAAACACCATTAATAATGATACTAGTCTTATTTGGAACTTCATGGCATTCCAAGATTTTCCATTACTTTCAATACGGTTCTGCTTCTGTCTATTTTGTTAGATTCCAAACAGGGTGAGTAGAGTTAGATTTTCAGTACTGGAACATGGTAGCACAGTTTGTATAGGGTTGTACTTTACTCAAATGTTCAATAAACACACATTTGTGAAGCACACTTGCATCACTTTATAGTGGACTGGGTAGGTCCTCAACAGACTGTTCGAGTGCGCAGGCTGGCCTGGAGCTACTCTGGCGGCATATGTCATGAGACAAATTTTCAAATAACGCGTCTTTTATTATAAACATGTACTTAAAAAAGCTATTAAAACATATTTGACACTGGTTGCTTTTATTTGCTTTTTTTTAATTGTTATCTAATCAATGAACAACTTAATGGAGCCTGTTTGGCTTAGCATCATAATACAAATTGACTTTATGAAACATTGTTTGGAAGAGGCATCACTTATTAGCCAACATCTTTGATCAGTTAGTTAAGTGATTTATTCAAATTTCTTGGCATCTTTCGCCCATGTCTTTCACGTGACTTTTCTTATGTCCTTTATTTTAGGAACATATTGATCATAAAACATGTTGTTCTTTTTATAATCTGCACAATGCAGTCATAGCATAATCATCTCATAAGATCTTTAAATACAGAGGTCCTTTGCATGCAGGGTATGTATATGGTTGAAATCCGCATCACCACTTTTAAAAGAAAAAAAATCTAATCCTCTATTTTAAACAACACTTTCACTTGAGAGTATTTTAATAAGCCTAAAGCTTTTATTGCAATCAATCTTGAATAAAAATGGTTTGAACTAAACTACCATGCTGAGCATTATAAGAATCATAATTTCTTTTGTGCAATATAATTATGTAGTATACATTTTGTGATCTACTAAAAGCGAATAGATCAGATAATGACTTAAAGTCGAGGATTGATTTCAAAAAGTCAGATAAAAATGTTCATTTTATCTTAAGCATCCATAAGTTTTTGGGTATTTTTTAGACCAAAATAGAAGGGTGATTGATCAGCTTCCTTCGTCTCATGAAACCCCTGTTTGCGATATATGGAATATTAGGCATGAAATCTTTCTACCCAATCTTTCTATCCAACAATCGTCCATATTCTATATTTAAACATACATGAAATATGAAGGCATGAGTGCAAAATATATTTTTTTCTGATTAAGATTTCTGCATGAGATACAGTAGTTTTACGACCAACCCTCAATATCGTAAGCTCTGCTTGTAGCATCCATATGATTATTACTTACAAATACAGAGGTGTGATCTACCTCCTCCTATCAGTAAACAGATAAGGAAGACACTCATGTGATTGAATCCTCTTATCGGCTGTTGAGCCTATCTCTGGAAAAACTGGGCCAAACTGGGGTGTGATTAAATCCTCTTATCAGCTGTTGAGCCTATCTCTGGAAAAACTGGGCCAAACTGGGGTGTGATTAAAACCTCTTATCAGCTGTTGAGCCTATCTCTGGAAAAACTTGGCCAAACTGGGGTGTGATTGAATCCTCTTATCGGCTGTTGAGCCTATCTCTGGAAAAACTGGGCCACACTGGGGTGTGATTGAATCCTCTTATCGGCTGTTGAGCCTATCTCTGGAAAAACTGGGCCAAACTGGGGTGTGATTAAATTCTCTTATCAGCTGTTGAGCCTATCTCTGGAAAAACTGGGCCACACTGGGGTGTGATTAAATCCTCTTATCAGCTGTTGAGCTCCTCTCAAAGAAAACTTGGCCATATGCATGTGCTAAATTTGAGTTTTGTTTACACAAGATTTTCTTTAAGCAAACAATTCCATAAAAGCTGAAAGTGTTGTCCCTGACTTGCCAGTGTAGATTGTATGCATGCATTAAGCTCTGTTTTCCTCAAATCGCAACTCTTTAGTAAGGTGAGAAATGTCGTGAAAAAAGGATAATTGCATGTGTGTCCCAAATTGGCCTTTTATGCAGTGTGCTCAGGCTAATCTGGGATGAAATTTTTTGCTTTCATATTCTATTATCTTTCATATCTATTGCAAGGACATCTCTTTGATACATTCCTCCTCTTAATGTGTAGTCTGAGTTAAGCCTGGCTCAGAGTGCAAATACTCATCCTGAAAGATACTGTCTGCAGATGGATTTTTCTAAGTTTGTCATATTTGATAAAATGATCTCGGTATATTTGTCCATATATTTTGTACGCCATGCATGAAGTTAATTACTTTTCCTACATGTCATTTGATTGGTCCTTGTGTCAGTCTGAGAGAGTTAATAACATTTTCACATTCTTATTTACAAACCTGATGAAATGTCAGTATTTGTAATAATTTTTCCAAGTCTGTTAATACCAGTAAGCCATATGAATCAAGGCTCTTTGGAGTCATGGCCCTTGCATTATCAAATACACTGTATGCAGCACTTCTTCACAAATGGTTTTTGTAACAAATAAATATTAGCATCACTGTGAAATAACAGGTCCTAATACATGTGTTTAAAGTGTCGTCCCAGATAAGCCTGTGCAGTCCACACAGGCTAATCAGGGACAACACTTTTTGCCTAAACTTGATTTTGTCCAAGAACTGACATACTTTGAACAAATAAAGATCATAAAATAAAAAAGTGTCATCCTTGATAAGCTTAAAGAACCTTGATTATGCCTAAAAGAGCTTTATCACATTCACAATACCGTAAGACCGTCAATGGATGCTGCTGTGAGAGAGACTCTCAGAGAAATGTTACATCCTTGGTGACCGGGTCTGGCATCGGCCGGGGCTGCTGAAGGATGTTGAGCCAAAGGAAACCTTCAAGAGCTCGGGGACCGTGTACAGGCTGGAGCAGATGAACACAGTCACTGACATTCTGCAGTGTGCGCAGCTCATGGAAGGTCTGGCAGTTTTTACTGGCCTATATTGAGGGGAAGGTCTGGGAAACAGGGTCATATATGCCTCCTTCTGGGAAAACTAGGCTTAATGCATGTGCGTAAAGTAGCGTCACATATTAGCCTGTGCATCCCCCATAGGTTAACCAGGGACTATACTTTTGGCATGTACAGATTTTTTGTTTAAATAAGTCTCTTCTAAACCAAAATCCTGTCTAGGCAAAAAGTGTCGTCCCAGATAAGCCTTAGTGGACTGCACAGGCTAATCAGGGATTACACTTTAAACACATGCATTAAGCCAAGAATGAGGCTGATAGATTTCCCTTCTGTTTATCAGATATAGTAGATAAGCCTTAGTGGACTGCACAGGCTAGTCAGGGATCACACTTTAAACACATACATTGGGCCAAGAATGAGGCTGATATAGATTTCCCTTTTGTTTGTCAGATTTTTTTGTGTTCTGGGTAATTCTTATAGAATTACTGTGATAAAAAATTACGATCAAACTTAATTGACTTTTTTGTCTGTGCTATATTTTTTTTTGGAGAGTGCATTGCGAAGTAAAATTTGAGACAGATATTCTGATTTTTTTCTAAATACTTTGCTGGCTGATAGATTAACCATTATGTTTTTGTACTAAAATGTATGACATATAAAGGACCAACTAATTGTTTTTAATGAAAATTCAATACTGCTCCAGCAGCTGGAGTTTCACTTCTTTATATATTATAATATATGATATATTAACGTGTATGATTCTGTTTTTAAAACAAGTTTGAAAACAAGACTGGTTTAACATAAAAATATACAGAGATATTATGTCAGGTGAAAATTATTGAGATCACTCTTTAATCATTCTTTGTGTGCACATGTGTTGAGCCTTAATCAAATATTTAATTTTCTTTCAAGGTGAGAAGTTTGTTTCCTGTCCTGATTGAAAATTTATGATGTGGGTGTTGTAATTCAGAATCTTCGGGATGAGTTGGGTTACGTTTCAGTATGTCTGACAGCCAGTTTGATTATGGTCGAAGTAATCCTGGAAGATTGATATGCAAACTGATATTCTGTCAAATATTGACTGTTTCTATAATTACAATAGAAAAGAACATAACAGTTCAATCTACAAATATTGGGGAAACATCTGACACTTTCCTTGCAGATATGGTAATCATATCCACGTTAATTAAAGATTCACTAGTGAGAGTAAACATTCTACAAATATGGTTTTGATTCTTATATATGAAGAGGATCAAATTATATTGTTTAGTGTTTTTGCATGTGCTATATGAATCATTTAAATCCAAATTATTTTATTATACAGATATTTAGAATGTATGCATAGGAATAATGCTGTCACGGGTGAGACCCAGTGATATAATTACAGCCATCCTTCATATTGACAAACATGTGTGCTTTGGTTATTAATGAGAAAAAGTTTCAATCAAGCATGATATAACCATGTTCATGACATTCAAATGACAACAACATGGTGTAAAAACTACCATGAAGTAAACATTTAAATATTTTGTCACATCTTTCCAACAGTTCAACAACAATAGTAAACATTTAAATATTTTGTCATGTCTTTCCAACAGGTCAACATCAATAATGTTGTTGGGTGAATATTTGATTTGGTTCCATTCTTAATAAAAAATATTCAAAAAACATTTAGTAAAGCAGTGTCGACAGACCGTTTATCAGTTAGGTACATGTCAGACGGACGTCAACCTAAGCTGGGCACGACCTAATGTGACCCAGATCGCGATTATGAAGGCTTATTTGACGCACGTCAAAAGCTGTGAAGAGAACACCGTTACGGACATAAATATTTGTTTGATAAAATTATTTTATTTCAACTTAATTTAAATGAATTTTTCGGCGTTGTTTCATTGTATAAAGTGATCATGAGTGGCTATTACATCAATTCCAAATCGTCAGTGACTTTATTAAGTTACTTTAAGAACATTGACTGCGTAAAGGTGTAAATACACATTTTAATTACGTTTTACAACTTTAAGAATTTCTATAAAATGTTTGGGTACATGTTTATATACTAAATTCTTCGTTCATCGGACACCTTTTTGAAGACTTTATGATGTTAAACACGTTTGCAGTTTTTGTTGAATCTGTATGTATATAAAAGTCTCCTTTTCATGCGGCGTAACGGTGTTGTCACATTTGTAACGGTGTGGACAGATTATCATATACTTTCATATTCTTGTTTATTCGCATCGTGTTTTTTACTAGAAATTATGTCAGATAAGTTCCATGTAAAATGTTTGATGTTGTTTGAAAAACAATCGGCGATATGAATACGAACTTTATTCGCATCATATTGTTTGTATAAATTTGTCCACACCGTTACGATGTTGTCAACACCGTTTCGCATTCAGCGGTGATGACATTCGGGAATTCTGACAGAACTGATTCCAATTGTAATAATTTTCCATTTTGTCTGATAAATTCCATGTAAAATTTCCGATGTTGTTTGAAAAACAATCGGCGATATGAAAACGAAGTTTATTCACACCATAATGTGTGTATATATTTGTGCACACCGTTACGATGTTGTCATCACCGTTACTCATTCAGCGTAACGGTGTGGACCGTAACGGTGATGACATTCAGGCATTTGATCATCCACAAACAGCATGCTACTTGTCTCAAAAACACATTACGCACACATTATTTTGTGGAATCTAAGAATACATAATATTTGAAAATCCTAAAAGAACAGGAAGTGGAAATAGCAAAGAAAATGGAAGAACGGTGTTGACATTGAATAAAAGTACGTTCAATATTTTACTTACTTTTTAATGATTTTCACATTTTTCGCGCTCTGTTCATTGCTTCATTATGACGTAAAAGGTTGAAAGAATGTTTTCTTTTCGGAAAAAGTTGTATCCCCGTATCATTCCCGTGCGGTAGATGAAATTTTCTTCGTAACGGTGTCGACTTGAAAAATTAGGGACAGAGCCATAACTGACCATTTATAAATATTCTGCATATAAAGCTACTAACTATAACTGTTATTCAGTTAAGTTTAAAATTATTTAGCTCCAAATGGTTGGGGTTTTATATTTTCGTTTGACATTCTTTTATAAAACAATCAAGAAAATTACCCTTTAAGAATTCGGACAACACACCGTTACTAAAATACATGGGGGTTAGTTGCTTCGACAAAGCATAAAACTGCTTTAAGCGTGTGATCTGCTTAGAACTCTTATCTAATATTGTTAACATATTATTTAACATTGTAATTATGAAACTTATCTCTGTTAATGTTAAACATTTAGATAATTGTTGAATATGGACAGTAAATGGAACCTAATCAAATATTCATCCTGTTGTGTTTCGTAAGTTAAATATGTATCATATGAGACTAGTGTTGTGATAAAACTCAGGGCTCAATTCATGTGCATAGTGTCTGCTCTGTTTCAAAACTTTACGCACATGCATTATGCTTAGTTTTAATCATAATGTGGTTAACATAAAAAAAAATTCTGTGCATGCAGGCAGTAGGGATGAGCGCACGCTTCCTCAAGCTCTGAGCCCCTTGTCGCGGTGAACGCGTCTCCAAACTCAACCGACTGCTGACCATCGAGCAGACCCTGCAGGATGGGGGGCAGGTTACACTGCAGTCTGAGTTTGTCTTCCCTGCAATCAAGATCCCGCCCCCGCCAGAGATAGATCACGCCGAGCCCGAAGAGGTGCCCACACCCAAAGAGACGCCCAAAAAGAAGTAGTGAGGATGCTGTTATAATGCAAGGAATGGTGGAACAATTGAGGAAAATAGATGCTTTGGGCACCACAAGTGACATATTTTAGTATTATTAATTTTTATGGATGATGCCAAGGCTTGTGTAAGATAAGGAATAGCAAGTAACACATTGGTATAATAAATATTCAATTAAGAACCATTGAAACAGTTCTTTAATCTAGAATAAATCAATTAAAAAGCACTACCAATACGGGTAAGTGTCTTACTGGTGTATTGATGAAAATATAACAACATAAACCACTATTGTAATTAAATTGACCCAATGGTGTAAGAACAGATATCAAGCTAGTATATAACGTGTTCCATAGAACAACGTTTGCTAAAAAGATTTTTAAAGTACCTTTTAAATGTTGAAAATTTATGAAAATGATAAATTAATGGTTTTATAATATTATAACATGTTATAATTACTTTATCAAAGTGTGAAATACAACTTAAATATGTATGTGGAGGCAAATAAGTGTATTTGTATGGCAATTCCTTTATACATTCTTTGAATGACAATAGTACAACAAATAAACGATGCAATTTTAGCTAATAGACTGTTTGACATGAAAGAAAACATATTGTTATTATTCAAGCATGGTATTAAACATTACTGTAACAAATGTACAGCCTTGTAACTGACTTAAACTGAGAAGTATTTTGGGCTTTCTTCTACGTATGAAGTCAGGATGACCCAGATGTATGGATGATTTAGATACAGTTTTTCTGAGATGTTTGAACGAATGCGCATACAAATTGTCATGTTATTAAATCTGAAGTCAGTATGAAACATATTAACGAATGATTTAGATATATTTTTGTGTGATGTTTGAACTACTGTCTGTAAATATAATACATGTTATAATATGTTTTTGATTATGTGTTATTTATCTGTGATATATCAGGTTTTTTTCATTAAAATATCTTTTAATGATGATGCTTTGTTTAATTTTCATCGTCTTAGATGCTATGTAACAGGAGTGAGGCATGGACATAATATAAGTGTTGGACAAATTCTTTCTTTTTTTTTTTGGGGGGGGGGGGGGTTGGAGGGTGGGGGTGGGGGTGGGATTGACAACAACTTAACATTAATTTATTGTTGTTTATATATTAACTATTGGATGTCTACTCATACTATCCCTTGCGCTGTCATTAAGTTGTTGGTAATTATAGCGAGTTTCTGAACTTAACCCTTTGCATGCTGGGAAATTTTTCGTCTGCTAAAATGTCGTCTGATGAATTTGTAAAATAAGCATTTTCTTCATTTTTTTTCAAAGAATACTATCAGAATAGCAAACAGTTTGGATCCAGATGAGACGCCACGTTCTGTGGCGTCTCATCTGGATCCAAACTGTTTGCAAAGGCCTATAAAACTCGGTTCCCGCACTGAAAGGGTTAAATACTGAATGATTATCAACCAGTTACATCTGCTGTTGGTCAATTATTTAGCAATACAATGCATAAGAAATGGAGTGACCTTCGAGGTCATCATGCTTCACATGTACTTGAAAAAAAATCAAGTGCCTTTGTCATGCTTCCTCGTGATAAAGCCTTCAATATTCATATTGATATATACTTGAAAACATCCGTATACGTTTCAAACAAAACAATCTCTAAATTGAAAAGAAACGCATCAGACACTCTTCTTGTTTCTTGCACGTTTAGCATTATTTGTTTATTTTTTGGACAGAAACAAGTTAAGGTCACTGCTATGCCCCTGGTGTACCGGTAATTCAAATCACATGCAAACGTTGATGTCTATAATAATTGACATGACGCCTTATCTATGATCGCTCCGCCCACTAGAATTGATCCACCAATCAGCGATCGATTAATCGGGCGCACTCGTTAGCAACGACCTGTCCGCCATTTTCTAGACAAGCTACATGTTTAGGTTCACTTTAAGTCCAACGAGTTTCTTTTGTTTACCTCTTTAAAAAACGATTAAAAATGGTTAAACGGTGTCAATGGGGATTATGTAACTCGGACAATCGATATCCTGACAGATTAGTTGGTGACATTGAATTTACTTCGTTTCCAAAGCCGAAAAAAGATATTGAGAAGTGTAAGAGATGGATGATTTACATGATAGTAATGCACTTAATTGACATCATAGATGTTATTTGAAGTTGACATGTGATATATTATCTTATTAACGGTATCTACACATTTGCAGTCATGTGGTGTCACCAATAAACGCTTTTAATCCACAATAGATGCTCGAATGCCTAGATCTCATTTTTAAACGAGTTTCGTTTATTTTGTTCGGATATAAAAACGGACATGAAATATGGCAAAAACGGTGTAAAAAGGGTTGATGCAACTCTGACATTTGGTATCCAGAAAGATAAGTTAGATAAATTAAATTTATACCATTTCCAAAGCGGCAATGCGGTCTTGACAAGAGCGAATGGAAGCTTCAAGAATTACCGAGATCCCCTTTATAGAACATTAATTTATTTCACAAACTTGAAAACCATTTTGTTATAATTTTAATAAAGACGTATCAATAAATGCTATTGTAAAAGAGTTATTATAACTGATATTAGTTAACCAATAAATGCGGTAACTTCGGGGAAGTCGGTACCTGCGCGAGCGTCTGATATTGGTAGCCTTATTAATTTATAATAGCCTGACCGTATTCCATTTCGTACAACGCTAATTTTATATCAGACAATGTCCAAACTTACTGTGTTGTTTTTGCGCTTTAAATTATAGTGATTGATAAATGTCCCATAAGCAATGTTTAATATGATTAATATCACTTTTATACGCAATAACATGTGGGATTGAGGTACCCACCCGGCGTCAGAAAGCGCGTAAAAATTCACCGATTTCCCAGTTATAAAGCGCTATTTCGTGTCAAATACACGGGTAGGGGGGAATGTTTCGGTAATAATTTTGTTAATAACACGGGTAAATACCGGTGAAGTGTTAATTTATTGCAAATACCACCATTACATGTAATAACGGGTTCGATTTCGGTAAGCGCGCAAGCGTTTGAGAGCGTGTTTAATGTACCGATTTACCCGTTATAAATAGCCGATGTTCTCTTTAATCGTATTTATTTTGCATTTGCAGAATAACTACATGGCATCAACCCCTTTACAAGTGTAATATGGTGTTAAACAAGTCCATAAAATCATCCGGAATATCGCGTAAATCTATATGCAGTCTAAAGGCAAAGAAGCCATTTTGGTGTTAGCTTGTCTAGGTTTTCTTCCCGCTGAGCCACGTGATTAAGTGGGCGGAGCGATCACTGATAAGGCGTCATGTCAATTATTTATGTGTGAAATCATCTTGGTTGATGTGATTATTTTCCGTGTTCCTGATTGCTATCGACCTTTTTAATTGCATGTCAGAAGTGTACTGAAACCTTATTAGGAATTGTTATTAAGGAAGATTTACTGCAACAACTTCTGTTTCATCCAAAGCATTTATAAGACAACTTTTCATTTAACATGGCAAAAACACGACACTGTAACAGTTGACTCCCTGCGCCAGTTACATATAAACAGAGAACTTGACACTTTTAGTTTTTGAAGGCGTAAATCGTAAGATGAAAACGTTAGGAAAACAACTTGTTCCTATTCGAGCCTTGTTCTGAGAAAACTGGGCTTAATGCATGTGCTTAAAGTGTCATCCCAGATTAGCCTGTGCAGTCCGCACAGGCTAATCAAAGACAACACATTCCGCTTAAACTTGATTTTCGGTAAGGACGGACTTCCTTGAAACTAAAAATACCATAAAAGCGGAAAGTGTCGTCCCTGATTAGCCTGTGGGGACTGCACATAAATTAAGCCCAGTTTTCTCAGAACGCGGCTCATTTGATCACAAACTAGTCCCATGTGTGATGATACTGGTAAACTGTTCCATATGTAATTGCGCACTATTCCTATGTGACGACAAATCATTTCTGATGTGATGACGACTTATGCCATATGCGATGACGAACTATTCCCTATGTGATGACGAACTATTATTTGTGATGACGAACTATTCCCTATGTGATGACGAACTATTATTTGTGATGACGAACTATTCACAATGCGATGACATCCCAATATAATGTCAAACTATTACTTATGTGAAGACGAACTGATTCGTATGTGATGACGAACTAATCCCAATGTTATGACGAACTATTCCTTTTGCGATACAAGTACCATTCCAATCTTGGCAGATAGTGAACTATTTTAAAAGCACCATAACTATGAAACACTTATATAAGGCATATGGCAGTGTTCCACAGAAATGATGCTGTTGATAATTCAGCATGATGATTAGACATTTCTAAATTCCATTTCCACTAACGACGTTAGTAACAATTCCAGTGAGTTCATGGACTTTGCACACAGTGAAAAACAACACTATTCCACTGTAACACGGTACGAAAGATTGATTTATGCAATAAATCGTGTATTGATCCCGTGTGAGCCATCTCGCTCTCTGTTCAGTGTTTGTTATATGTGCTTTTTCTCAAATTTCCGCAACACATTACGAAAACAACACGGTGTAAACAACCTACCGGATGTTGACAGTTTGAATATAACCCCAAAGAAAACCGAATGTACAATAAAGAAATC